>NW_007729540.1:0-53968 GCF_000696425.1 Galeopterus variegatus | reverse complement strand
AAAAAAAAAAAAAAAAGCCAGGTTCAAGGGTTCAGATCCCCTTACCAGCTAGCTGTAGCACCCCCCCACCCCCCAAAAGAAAGCAAGGTAAAGAAAATAGGAAGGAAACTTTTAACGAAACATAATAGAAAAGACAGCTTAACCTATCAAAAAATTTCACATTAATGATAATCTATACAATTTAAAAATAAATCTCTTTTCTTGAGTGGTTCAATTTGTGGTGAAAAAATATAACGAAGGTTCTGAAATATGTGATCTCATAGAAGTAGAGAGTAGATTGGTGGTTTTCAGAGGCTGGAAAGGGCAGGGGGTGGGGGAATAGTGAGAAGTTGATTAACGGATAAATGTTTGAGGTGATGAGAAAAAAAAAATCAGTGATTGTCAGGGTATCAGGGGAGGAGGAAGGGAAAGATGGAGAGATGAATAGGTGGATCACAGAAGATTTTTAGGGTAGTGAAAACTATTCTATATGATATCGTAATGATGAATAAATGACATTATATATTTGACAAAACCCATAGAACTGTGAAACACAAAAAGGGAACCCTAATGTTAAACTGAGTTAATAATAATATATCAATAGTGGTTAATAGTTGTAACAAATAAATGTAGCACACTGATGTAATGTGTCAATAACAGGAGAAACTGCACGTGGAGGGGGGAGGAGGATGTGACCTGTCTGTACTTTGTGCTCAATTTCTCTGTAAACCCAAAGCTGCTATAAAAATAAAGTCTATTACTTAAAAAAAATTTCACATTAATAATAATCAGTACAATTTAAAATACATCTCTTTTCTTGAGAGTAATTAAATTTGTAAAATGAAAAAAATATAATGATGGTTCTGAGATGAGTTAGAAGTTACAATTTTGCATTAAGAAAAAGAAGAGGTGAGACTCAGTCAAAGACTGTTCAATCAACTCACTGCACATTAGCTATGCTAAGCATCAATCTGGAGCTTGCACAAATCTGATCTGATCGAAATGGAAACCAGGGGTTACAGAGGTCAGACAATGATAAATGCCCGAGAACATAAATAATAAACACAAGCCTCCAGCTTTCATAAGCCAACATCCTGAAATGTAAAACCCACTTAGATTCAACCAAGGGAAAGATATAACCTTGGAACCAAAGCAACTGTACTCTGATGGCACATGTCACCACTCATTACTAACAAGCAATCAAACAAAGCACATGTCAGATCACACTGAAACACACCAGGCTGCTGCTGCTCCATAACCAAAAAGAAAAAAGGGCACAAGAATTTGCCAATGAACACACTATCCCAGTTTTAAGATCTACATCCAGAATACTGGTCAAGGGGTGACAATATTCTAGAGATAGGCTCTAAAATTGAGATACCATTCATTCATTCATTCATTCATTTAACATTGACCCACCATACCCTGGGGAGTGTGGAAACACAAAGATGAATGAGAACTGTCCCTAACCTTGAGGCACTCACAGTCTAGCAGGAGACACACAGACACATAATTACAGTATAATGTGGTGAGATAATAATAATGTATATAAGATGAGTACATTTGAGACAATACAGTTAGTCCAAAGAAAATTAAATGTGCAGAATGAGTGTAAGAAGGCTTCACTGAAACAGTGTGTTCACAAAAAAAACTTTCTTAAAATACATAAAATGGAGAAGAACAGAGCCTTAAATTTTGATGAAACACCCATCTATGAGCTCAACTGCTCTTAAAGTAAATGGGTCCATTTTTAAGTGACAACATAGAATGTAATACTCCAAGTCCTTTACAACTGAGTACTGTATAGAAATCAATGCTGCCCAACAGCTAACAAATATTAAGCTAAGAAATCAATATCCATGGAGGACTTCCAGAAAGAGAAGTAATCCATTCAGCCTTTTCACTTGCCCAGGGTGAGGGGAAAGAGAGGAGCACAGAGTCGAGCACTGTGCAGTATGGTGCTGGGCCTCCAGAGAACAGCTGTTCTGGACTGCACCTTGGCGTGAAGCTGTCTTGCCTACATAGATGGACGTGAGGAGAAACAGCCCTCTCTCTCATTTTCTCTCAACATTCACCCTATTCATTCTCCAGGAAAATCTCTCCATCAACTTCCAGCCCCCCCATTTCAAATTTATATCCTGTAGCTTGTATATGCTCATAAACTAGATTAGATTCTATTTTGAGGGAAAATAACAATTAACCAAGACAGACGCTGCTCTCTCATCCTGATTTTGTACAGTCTGCTTCCTAACACAGGAGAGAGTTAACGTACTGCATCCCAAGCACCCAAGCACTAAGGAGTCATGATGAAAGTCCTCCCTGGGTCTGACCTTTTGCCAGAGTGTAAGAGACAAGCAGCGAGGTAGCCTGACTGCTACAGTCCTGTCATTCATAATGGCAGCATTGATGTAATCTGGACAGAAATGACAGAGCCTTCTTACTCTCTGATAGTCTAGGCTAAATGCCCTGGGCTTCTTTCATCTACCTTGGCTGGTAATGTCTCAATTTCATCAACTTCCCAGGTAACAGTCTCAGAATTAGATTTTAAAACTCTAATACTGTCCAGTAAATCAATATCCTAACCTTCGAAGGATATATATTAAATTCAGGGTCCAACTTTTCATTTGCCAGCTGTTCTTTGGAGTCTCCTAGAGCTGCAATAGTAGGATAAATCCTCAAAAACTTTGAATAAAGAAAGGATGGTACAATAGAACAGAAACTTTGCTGAATTTTATTTCACACTGGGTATAATGCTGATATTCCTTTGCAGAATTTAAGAATGCTACATTGATGTGTAATAATGTTTGCTATAGGCCAAAGAAAAGGTCTTAAAAGCACACATAATTTTCGTCAATATAGCAAAACAATCTCTTGATCTAAGGGAGTAAAAAAAAGAGGTGGCTATCAGAGACAATGGAGCCACAAATATCTCAAAAATAACACAAGGCAATTCTTGGGGAGTCCCAGGACTCAACATAATTCGCACATATGGTCCAAGAACTCCAGGACTGTGGTGACAGCTATTTGTGCTTTTGCCACTGCTCCTGCAAACACATCTCAGACCCTCTAAGCAACATTAACAGGATGTAGTATTAATTTGCTCCTTGGGATGAATCACTGAAGCCCTAGGACATCAGGTAAAACCACCATAACAGAGCTGTCTCACAGTAGTGACAAAAAAAAGACCTGTCTTTGGAGTCATCCACAGTGAGGGAAGGTAATCATAGCTGGACTCCATTTTCCAGCAAAAGTGGATTTCAGTGAATCAGTATGGACATTCTGTCTCCTCATGAGGTATTACTGGCCCCAAGGAATATAGCTCTCAGTTCTCACCCATGGACCCTGGCACCACTCTAAGGGCTGTAGAAATAATAATAATAACAGCTAACATTTATTAAATTCTTACCATATGCTAGGCACTGTTAAAGACTTTACATGTATTTACCCATTTAATCCTCTTAAGAACTCTATAAAGTGAGAACTGCTCTAACTACTATTTTACAAACAAGGTAACTGAAACACTGAGTAGTTAAACAACCTGCCCCAAAGTATGAACAGCAGCTCCAAGTAACTGAATCCCTTCCATCTTATGCTTGGGCCAAGCCACTCTCCAGAGCACTGTCTGAATAATAATGCATAATTTATATTTCAAAATTCTTACTCTGGACTACAATCTCCTTTCTCCTCAGCTCACTCCCTCTAATATTTTGACTCCACCAGGACACCTGATTGAGTGATCCTTCTATCTTTCCATTGTCCTTCCCCACTGCCCCCACTCATGCCCTCATCTCCCTTGCTATCCATTACCATCACTCACTTGCAAGTGTTCTCAATCCCCTTGTGCATCCTTCTCTCCACAATATACACTGGAAAAAACCAGCCTGCCTTCTCCACACCAGCAGCAAAAGAGCTGTGCGCAACCATGGGTGGGCTCACTATAAATGCATTACCAATAACCGAAGGGAACCCTCACTGCCACCAGAATCCTGCTACATTTTATTCTCTCACTCTCCTGGATAACTCCTTGACACTTTCTCCTCCATCCTTAAACCTCCGACATCTTCTCTACCTTCCTGATTCTCAGCCATAGATCTTGATTGTTTCACTGAGAAAACTAACATGACAGAAGAGAGAACATGGCTGCACATTCTGGTCCCATCCACTAACCTGCCTGCATCTGTGCTGTGTCCTTCCCTCTCTCCTATTACTGTGGAGGAACTGTCCATGCTCCACTTAATCCCTCCCCTTCTCATCTATTCAGGAACACGGTTCCAGAAACTTTCTGCTCTCTTTCCCATACCATCAAAGTTTCCCTTTCTACAGAATTATTCCTGGCAGAATGTATGTCTTTATTTTTCCCATCTTAAAAAAAGCAAAAAACAAACAAAAGAAATCATTTTGGCGCCCATATCTGCCCATTTCACTTCTGTGCTTTAAAATAAATCTCTGGAGGAAAAAAAGTTGTTCTATACTCTCATCCCCTGTTGAACCCACATTAGTACTTACTGCAATGACCTCCATGTTGTTACATCTAATGATAGATGCAGAGGCTTCACCCACTTTCTTGAAATACTTCTGCCACATGCTTCTGTGACATTCCTTCTCCTTTGCTTCTCCTCCTCCCTCACTGGCCACACCTTCACAATCTTCTTTGCTGGATGCCCATTATCTGCCTACCAAGGAAAGGCCAGATTACCCAAGCTCATGCCTCACATCAAGGTGCATGGCTTTAAATGCTTCTGTGTACCACTAACTCCCAAATTTATAGTCAGAATTCTCTGCTAAATCCAACTGCTTACTTGACATCCCCATTTAGATGTCTATTAGAATCTCAAACTTTATATGTTCAAAGGGGAGCTGCTGATTCCACTCCCTCCAAAAAAACAAAAAAACCCTGTTCTCCTGCAGCCTTCACCAACTCAGAAAATGGTATGGTATTTTTCCACTGGCTCTGGTCACACCTCTTTATCTTCCACCCCTTCTAATCATCTGCAAATCCTGTTGGTTCTGTGTTCAAAATATAAACAGAATCTGACAAATTTTCACCATTCCCAGGTCCAAATAGCCATCACCTTCACCTAAATTTCTGCAGCAATTCCTTTAGTGGTATCCCTGTGTCTGCCCTTGCAGTTAGAGAAATTCTTTTAAAACATGGGTCAGATCAGTTTACTCTTCTGTTCAATATCCTCCAGTAGTTTCCCTTTGTACTCAAAGTAAAAGACAAAGTCTTTATGATGGCCTACAAGGCCCTCCATGATCTGGCCCCACTCCCTTCACTTTCCACTATGTGTTTTGGGGATAAGGCAACAGGAAAGATGTTAAGGAGAGTAATTGTGGGAGCTGGAGGGCCCTCAGAGACTGTCTGCAAGGGCCTAAAGGAAGGCAAGAAGAAAGCTGCTGGAAGTAGGAATAGGACCTCATTACATAGAAGCAGAAAGTTTAGCAATGCAGTTGCCTGTGGCAACATGGAAATTAAAAAATGTACCTAATGAACTGGATGATCCAGATAAGGAGATTTCCAGGTAAACTGTTGAAAGAGCTGATTGGCTTCATTTTGCTGCCTATAATGAAATGCAAGAGGAGAGAGATAAGCTTAAAAAAAAAAAAGAACTGTTAAAATACAAAGGAGCCAGGACGTACTGACTTGAAATTAAAACTTTTTCATTCCTAGTCTTATCAGAAGACAAACAGTGCTACAATTTAAAAATGGCTTCTGGACAAAGATTGAATCCAGCACGCTCAGGAAAACATGACGTAACTGTAAAACCCTTTATTAGGCCCTCTAAAAAATTTAATATGAGGCCTCATAGACCTTTTCAAAAAATTTTAAGGGCATTATTACCCAAGAGCCTTATAGAGAATCTAAAGTATAGAAGAGCTTATTTCAAAATAATTTGTGAGTGTTGCTTTTGTCTAATGAAGTTGATTAGAAGTTGATTCATAAGAAATCCACAAAGTTTTTTTTGTTTTTTGTTTTTTTTTTTAAAAGATGACCGGTAAGGGGATCTTAACCCTTGACTTGGTGTTGTCAGCACCACGCTCAGCCAGTGAGCGAACCGGCCATCCCTATATGGGATCCGAACCCGGGGCCTTGGTGTTATCAGCACCGCACTCTACCGAGTGAGCCACGGGCCGGCCCAATCCACAAAGTTTTATAAAGGAATTACGCCAGCTTGGGGTGAAAGGGACAGAAACTACAAACTGAAAAGAGGCCTTTGGACTCCCAGTCTTTATTAGGCAAAAATCAGGCTAAGAACACAATCTTGCAAACACACACTATGTTTATGGAAAGAGGGAAAACCCAGAGAACGGAACCAAAAGCCCAGAAGACAGGGCCAACCATCACAGTGGACAACTCCCAGGCAGTAAGACCAATTCCTAATCAAAGCAATGGCTACATGTGCCTGGCTAAATTTCAAAACTATTTTGGACTAGGAATTGCTGTGTGCCTGTTTTCCACCTTTCTAAGTGGAAGCATTTACATCAGTTATCCTATGCATGTCCCACCCCTAAATGTTGAGTAAGGTGGGGTGGGGAGTATATATCTTTCCCATCATCTTAATTCACAGGTCTTCAGATCAAAAGGAACTGAACTCAAGGAGGTGAACTTGAAGAAAAATACTCAAAGAGTCTGACTCGATGAGATTCTAGACCTTAAACTTGAGTCCAATGTTATAATCAGTGAGAATTTGGAGAGGCCTTAGGTGGGGTGAGTACATTTTACATTCAGGAAGAACAAATAATTTTTGGCCAGAGGATAGGCTCTCACGTTTTAAAACATGTCTTCGGGCTGGCCTGATAGATCAGTTGGTTAGAGCACAGCCTTGTAACAGCAAGGTCAAGGCTTCAGTTCCCCTTGCTGGCCAGATGACCCCACAAAAAATGTCTTCAAATAAGTTGACACTGTACCTATTCAAAAGATGTAATATTTCTTCCTTTTAAACATGGGTTGGCCTTCTCCCCACTTCAAGTCAACAGAATGCAGCAGAAGTAACACTGCCTGACTTCTTGGTCATAAAAAAATGATACAGCTTTTGCCCATCCTTCCCTCTCTTCCTCTGGAATACTGCGCTTGAAACCCAGCTATTGGAATGTTGCTTGCTGTAAGGAAGCCAAGGAACAGCATGGAAAGTCCACATGTAGGTGTTCCACCCCTGGCCCCACCTAGTGCCAACATCAACCACCAGACACATGAATGAGATTTCAGATGACTCCAGCCTTCAAACTTCTCCAGCTGGAACTAAGTGGAGCAGAGGTAAACTGCCCCTGCCAAGCCCTGCCCAAGTCACACATCCATGAGCAAAATGTTTGCTGCCATTATTGAAAGTCCATAAGTTTTGAGATGGCTTTTTATACAGCAATGAATAACAGGAACACTTCTCAACTCATCAAGATCTCTCTACCTCCTTTCTTTTATTCAGCACACTTGCTATTCCTCCTATGTCTAGTCATGTGTGAACTTGATGAGCATGCCCTCTATATGTCTTCATCCCAGGTACTGGTATAGACACTGTAAGCCCTGGAGCATACCTAGGAACCTCCCTCTTTGTTGATATCATTCAAAAATCAGTTCGCTCTGCAGAGAGTAATTAACCAAACTAATTATTTTTCAAAACAAATATAATTTTTCCATTTAGTCTACAAAGATATTACATAAACTTTTCTGTACTGTGTCTCTTTCTGACCTCCAAATAAAGTAGTCAGACATGATTTGTTTTTTGTTGTTGTTGTTAATGGACCATACTGCATCTTAGGGACCCACTATTTTATCTCCCTGGAGCCCACAAGATCATTCCTTTAAAAAGCTGTGCCTATCTCTATGGGGCTGCCCTACAATTGCATCTAATGGACTGTTTCAAAGCTCTTAGAGCCAAAGCATATAATAACCATATAATAACGTTTAAATTTCTTCCTAAAACAAAAAATAAACATAGTTTAAGGGACGACAGACTGTATGAGAAAACTGCTGAATCCTGTGAGTGGACTATGAGATAACTGATTTGGGCTGCTCAAGAAACTTCAGTTGTTGTTTAGTAAGTTTCGTCTACATTTTGGATTAGTGAAGTTGCTACACATTTCTAAAATTTGGACAAGTGAGGCATCACCATATAGATTATGAGATCTTTTCATCTTGAAATAAAATCCTAAATCTAACATGTCTTAAAACTGTAGTATTTAAAGTACATAGGCAGTTCAGTTAGGGTTTGTATAAACTCAGTCCTGGTAGCTGAATGTAAATGTAGTTTTAGCTAATCATATTCTTTGGCACAAAGGACCCAAGCCAACCCAAGGGGTTAGGCATTAAGTAGGGCCTAGACCTCATGCTCAGCACCACTACCTACAGTTGTGTGAAGCTCTAGAGTGCCCAAAATACACAGTTAGCACAGCTGCACATGGCAGCCTTGCCCTTTTTCTTCTGCATTTAAAGCCTGTTTCTCCCTAGATGACCTTATCTAGTCTTTTTTAAAATTTATTTTAATTAGCATATTCATTATTACAAATAGTTATTATTCTTTATGCCCTTTACCCAATCACTCCCCAACCTCCCCCACTTTCCCCACCATCTCTAGCATCCTTAGGTTTGTTCTCTCCTTCTGAATGTTCAACGTTATTATTGTGGTCTTTTCTTTCTTTCTTTCCTTCCTTTCCTTCCTTCTTAGCACCCAGTTATGAGTGAGGAAATGCTGTATTTCTCTTTCTGTGTCTCGCTTATTTCACTTAACATAATTTTTTCTAGGCTCAGTAATGTTGCAAATGGCAGGATTTCATTCTTCTTTATGGCTGAGTAGTATTCCGTTGTGTATATATACCAATTTTCATTATCCAGTCATCTGTTGATGGGTATTTAGGTTGGTTCCATATTTTGGCTACTGGAAATAGAACTGTGATGAATATGGGAGTACAGGTACTCCTTTGACATGATGATTTCCATTCCTTTGAATATATACTCACTAGTGGGATGGCTGGATCATATGGTAGTTCTATCTGTAGTTGTTTGAGAAACCTCCATACTGTTTTCCATAATGGCTGTACTAATTTACAGTCCCATCAACAGTGTAGAAGAGTTCCCCACTCCCCATATCCTCACCAGCATTTGTTATTGTCAGTCTTTTAAATTATGGCCAGTCTAACTGGAGTGAGATGATATCTCAATGTGGTTTTGATTTCCCTGATGATTAATGATGCTGGGCATTTTTTCATTATCTATGGCCATTTGTATGTCTTCCTTCAAAAATTGTCTATTTATCTCCTTTGTCCATTTTTTAATTGGATTATTTGGGGGTTTTACTGTTAAGTTGTTTGAGTTCCTCATATATTCTGGATGTTACTCCCTTGTCGGTTGTATAGTTTGCAAATATTTTCTCCCATTCCAGAGGTTGTCTTTCTGCTCTGTTGATTGTTTCTTTTTCTGTGCAGAACCTTTTCAGTTTGATATAATCTCATTTGTTTATTTTTTCTTTTGTTGCTTGTTCTTTTGGGGTCTCATTCATTCATAAAATCTTTGCCCAGTCCTCCTTCCTGTAATGTTTGCCCTAAGTTTTCTTTTAGTGATTTTATGGGTTTGAGTTTTGTATTTAAGTCTTTAATCCACTTTGAGTTAATTTTGGTATATGGTGAGAGGTACACGTCCAGTTTCATTCTTCTGCACATGGATGTCCAATTTTCCCAGCACCATTTATTGAAGAGGCAGTCTTTTCCCCAGTGTATGTTCTTGTTGCCTTTGTCAAAGATCAGTTGGCTGTAAATATGTGGGTTGATTTCCAGGTGTTCTATTCTATTCCATTGGTCTGGGTGTCTGTTTTTATGCCAGTATCATGCTGTTTTGGTTACAATAGCTTTGTAACATAATATGAAATTGGGTAGTGGTATCTCTCCAGCTTTTTTTTTTTTTTTTTGCTCAGGATTGCTTTAGCTATTTGGGGTCTTTTGTTGTTCTACGTGAATGTTAGGATTGTTTTTTCTATTTCTGTGAAGAATGTCATTGGCATTTTGATGGGGATTGCATTTAATCTGTAGATTGCTTTGGGTAGTATAACTATTTTCATAATGTTAATTCTTCCAAAGCAAGAGCATGGTATGTCTTTCCACCTTTTTGTGTCCTCTTTAATTTCTTTCAGAAGTGTTTCATAGTTCTCACTGTAGAGGTCTTTCACCTGCTTGGTTAAACTGATTTCTAGGTATTTTATTTTTTTGGTGACTATTGTAAATGAGCTTGGTTTCTTGATTTCTCTGCTAGTTCATTTTTGGAGTACAAAAACACTCATTTTGAGGTGTTGATTTTGTATCCTGCAACATTACTGAAATTGTTAATCAGCTCTAAGAATTTTTTGGTAGAGTCTTTAGGTTTTTGTATATATAAGATCATATCGTCTGCAAACAGGGACAGTTTGACTTCATCCTTTCCAATTTGGATGCCCTTTATTTCCTTCTGTTGCCTGATTTCTCTGGCTAGCACTTCCAACATTATGTTAAGTAGGAGTGGTGAGAGTGGGCATCCTTGTATGGTTCCTGTTCTTCAGGGGAAAGCTTTTCAGCTTTTACCCATTCAGGATGATATTGGTGATTGGTTTGTTGTATATGGTTTTTATTGCGTTGAGATCATTTCCTTCCATACCTAATTTGCTCAGAGTCCTTATCATGAAGCAATGTTGAGTTTTGTCAAATGCTTTTTCTGCATCTATTGAGAATCATTAGAGACTATAATAAACAACTGTATGCCAACAAATATGAAAACTTGGAAGAAATAGATAAATTTCTGGACACATACAAACAACCAAGACTGAACCAAGAAGAAATAGAAAACCTGAACAGACCAATAACAAGCAATGAGATTGAAACAGTAATCAGCAATCTTCCAACAAAGAAAAGCCCAGAACCAATGGCTTTACAGCTGAATCTATCAAACTTTTTAAAGAGAAATTAATACCAAATTCTCTTTAAACTATTCCAAAAAATTGAAACAGAAGCCACTCTCCCAAACTCATTCTATGAAGCCAGCATCACCCTGATACTAAAACCAGACAAAGATACAACAAAAAAAGAAAATTACAGGCCAATATCCTTGATGAACATAGATGCAAAAATACTCAACAAAATATTAGAAATCAGAATTCGGCAACACATCAAAAAAATTATACACCATGATCAAGTGGGATTCATCCCAGGGATGCAAGGATGTTTCAACATATGCAAGTCAAAAAAAAAAAAATGTGATACACCACATCAACAAAACCAAGGACAAAAACCATATGATTATTTCAACAGATGAAGAAAAAGACCTTATCTAGTAATGATTTTTAAAGCCAAGAGACTCCTACATGTGACTCTAGCCTCCCAGGAGCCCAAACTCCTTACCTAACATCTCCACTTGGATGTCCAATGGACATTTTAAGCTTAATATATTCAGAACAAAACTGTTAGGTCCCTGCTCCCAAAAACCATCTCCTTAATCAGATACTATCACTTCTCAGCTTGAAACTCCCAAAATATCCCACATACATAGCCTACTGAAGCCTGTTGGGCCCTATGTAATGTGACGCTGCCCACCTTCCCACCTCATCATCCCTTGTGTCTTACTACTATCTAGCATTACCAGTCTTCTTTCAGTTCTAGAGTATCTCATATTTGTCCCTGCCTCTGGGCCATTGCACCAGCTGTTCCTTCTGCCTGATAATTTTGTTTTAAAGTATTTTGTACCTTTATCATTTTCAAATCTTTCCCCATTTAATCTAGTTTTGGTGAAAAAAGGCATTGGGTGCCTTTAATAAAGAAAATATTTTCTGTGCAAAATAGAGTTCAGCCCCTCACCTCCCTAAACCTGGAAAATAACAAATTTACGAAAGTCACGGGATAAAATATTTTATTATAAATGATCCACAAAAGATACACTCATGCCTATTGTGATCAAACATCTGAGAGGGGAAAGGAAAAAAAAAACAAACAAGAACTATAGAAGTGTTAAGTTCAAGATGTGTCATGGAGCTAACTCTAGACAAATCTAGGTCCTTTGAGAGCATTTCCGAATCCATGTCAAATTAACACATGCAACAAAGAAACTGAAGACCAATCATAGCATGCTATGCTGTTCCCAGATGCTGCAATGAGGAAGGCATGCAATCCATCAAGCAGCTTCATGGGTGCCCTGAGGCAGGCACTTCCCAGGGTCCTTTCAAGCATGTCAGCTCCCGAATTCTCATGATGCATCACTGTGCTCAGGGGATATCAGACCACTCTAAACAGAAAACGTTCCAGAAAATTATCTTTTCCTTTCTTATTGGACACTGTAACTATAGAGAAATTTTTTTAAATTACTCTTTTATTAAAAAAAGAAAATTTTCTTAAATCCTGGGATCTACCGCCATACAGCTACAGACCCAAATCCTCATACAATATACCTGACATACTATAATACCCTACTACTTATGAAACAAGAATATTCTTACCAGCACTCAGTAGCTGAGAGCACATTTAGAATATCCTATAATTGTAATTTTTTATAATCCTATAAATTTCCAACCTAACTTGCTAACATCTTGGTAATGCTTTTTTAAAAAATATAGGTCAAATCTGGTTGAAATGAACAGAAGGAGTGGTCTTTCATAGGAAAAGCAAGGCGATAAACACAAAGAACTGCAGGGCGGGGGGAGGGCACAAGCTCATGGAAAGGGGAGGTGGGGCTCCTGCCCAGGCCCTTGCCTGCCACTGGCCTGCCCATACTGTCGGGTGACAATTCTTTCACTCAGCCACATTATAATCACTTACTTTGCAGTGATAGAGGCAATTAAATGGTGAACGGATCACAATCCCTCCCCTCAAGGAGTTTCCTCTCAAATGGTAGTATTAAACAGGCAAGGACAATGTAGTGTTTGTAACATGTGACAGGAGAAGGCTCAAGACATTTCTGGGGGTGGGGGAAGCTTCAGGAAGGAGGCGACATCAGAGAGGTCTACACTGGGTGGTAAGGAAGGGCAGAGTTTAACCAGGTAAAAGTGAGGGAGGGAGGGAAGAGAACAAAAAGGGTGTTCAGGCAGGGGAGCAGCACAAAGGACACTCGGAGACACCACGGCACAGGAAGGAGCTGCAGGTGGTTCCGCATAGCTATGAGGCACTGAAGTAAAGGACTGCAAGAAAAGCAGCTCAACAGCAACCAAGGGCCACATATTTTGAAGGACCTTGTAAAACATGTTTAGGAGTTTAGATTTTCCCTCAGGGATGCATTAAAGAATTGTAAGCCACAGAAGAGACACCATGAAAGTTGCCTTTTTGTAAAAAAAACTACAACTGCAGTGGGGAAAATATACGAAAAGATTTTACAGAAATCCAAGCTAATCTGCTGACACCCTAACTAGAAATCAGAATGAAGACGGAGTCTAGAGAGGTTCGTAGGTGATCGTAAATCCTGTTTACACCAGTTGTCCCAGCTTAGTTATTAACACTCTTAAAAGTACCCTGGTTTAGATGGCGAATTGTATGATCCCTCTAAGTATCAAGGAATGGAACTGACAAGACTTAGTGACTATGAGGAGAGGAGAAATGATGAAGTTGGGAACGATACCCAAGATTCTTGAGCAATCAGGTGCATGGTGGTGGCATTCACTCAGCTATTCAAATGAAGGGGCAGGCACCTTAGGGACACACACATGAGGAAGTCCCAAGGAACACAAGCAACAGACAGCTTAGAAGAATTTAATTCGCAGATCTTCGACTTCCATATATACACTCTTCCCTAAAACTGACCTACCTAAGAAGAGGCCTGTTCAGAGATTAAGGTGTCATTCCAGTTCTCCTTTCTTACTGCACTCCCCTTTCAAAATTCTCCTTACCCAATTTTCTGTAGAAAGGCACCCTTTACCCACCTGAAGCTGCCATGGCACACTTCCCCAGGGTGTGAAAAATCCCAAGAGAAGCATAGGAAGCCTTTTAAGTACTCGTGTTAGAAAAGTTACCTTTAAAAAAGACACCATAAACCAGAGAAGAGGGTTTTATGTCTCTCTCCAGCTTATACATGTTTCTGGCAAGGACTAGGCAAAGTGTAAAAAGCATGGTACTTTGGCCCATGGTTGGGTGGTTTTGAAATCATACATATTATAGAGTGGCACAGCAGAGGGAATAATGATTTTTGTTTAATGATCCTCCAACTTCCATCCTCCAGCTATTGTTACAATATGCATGGCTCATAAGGAAAAGTACCACAAGAATAAAACAAATCAAAGTCTTGATAAGATGTAACTGAGCAGACCTACCTCATCTAGGTGACAAAACGTTGTTGCCTTCCTTACCTGTCTATCCATCCCAGGAATAGAATTCCAAAGTGAAATACTTTTCATAGAACACAGGTTAACATCTTTACTTAAAGTGACAAATGACAGAAAGCAAGCTGGTTTGGCTGAGTGGTTTAATGACTGACTTCGCCAAAGAGTTATATGTTGAACATTTTCCATAAACTAAATGAAGTAAATCTGCAACTCCAAGATTCTGATGAAAATATAAAGTATGTAATTAGATAAAAGCATTTATCAAAACTCTTGTGTTGGCAAATATATGTTGAAATTTATTTTTAAACTTTTCTAATCTCTTCTAACTATATTGGATTCAATCAGGTGCATCTAAATAAAAGAGAAAAAAGCATAATTAATAATATTTTGATAAGTCTTGGTAAAGTATCTTTAAATACATTTCTCAGAAACTGTGGAGTTAAATTACTACAATGATGGATCAAAAAAATTCTAAGTAAGGTGGTTTTGAACTCATTGCTTTCAACTAAATTGAAGGAGAACCCAACTGAGTGTCTGAAAAAATCACTGCTCTCAGGAATACCTGTACAAGAAAAATAGTAGATTTGGAGGGGAAGATGATGACTACATTGCATTTGTAATACCTGAGAGATTATTAAAAATGATTTTAGAACACAGATCACTATGGGATTTTGGGCATATAATGCAGAAGGAGTTCAAGGAACTACTTTATTAAAATTCTTTCCTGTTTTTACCTTAGGTAGACAAAGTTAGTCAGTACTCATTATCTATTTTTTTAAAACAAGGAATAAAATTATTACTAAGTCCTAGGAATATATTCACTCTAGGAATATACCATAATCATCAAGGGGTATGCAGAATAATTGAAAAGAAAAAGACCCATTCATTTTATTGAGATGCATTTCCAATAAATGCTTCCCTTTTATGTTTAATATTAAAATACAAAATATTTTGCTGTCTTGATTTATTGTATAGTGATAACCATGGTAAATATAACAACAACTACTTTTAAGGCTCAATAACAATTAGAGCCTTAAGGTCTCCAGAAGTAAACTTTTAAAATTTCAATTTAATGTATGATGTTCTGGATAAGTATATTTTATTGATAAAAATATAAGAAAACTTTATGGAGAAATTAGAACAGAATATAATTTTAAGAACATAAAAAAATAAAGAAAATTTTCTGATTTTTATTTATTTATTTATTTATTTTATTTAGAGGCTGGCCAGTATGACGATCTGAACCCTTGACCTTGGTGTTATCAGCACCACACTCTAATCAACTGAGCTAACTGGCCAGCACAAATTTCTCACTTTTAAAGAAGAGGTCATTCATGTATTATTTTAAAGGTAGATGATGAGTACAAAATTGCTATGATATATAGATTCATTGGGTACATTTTACAGTAATGTGACAGATTTTACAATGTCAATATTTATAGTGAACCAAAGATTTGCATCTCCTAAAACTTATAAAATTTTTATTCTCAACCTAAAATTATACACAGGTACATGGTTTTTTTAAAAATTCTTGAAAATCAATGCTCTCAGGAACATTGAAAAAGCACATTTGGAGGGGAAGATGACTTCAGTTTTGAACACATTGCGTTTGAGACATCCAAGTGGTAAATATGAGCTAACACATTACGCTGACCACACAGTTTAAAGCACTAGTCAGGGTATTTTATATAGATTCCTCAATACTCACTACCACCCTATGAAACTAGTACGATTACTATAAATTGGGAAACTGAGGCATAGAAAAGTTAGGGAGGTTCACCCAATGCTACACAGCCCTCCCAAGTTGTAGAGTGTGATTTGAGCCCACAGTCTGGATCCAGAGACTGTATTCTTTGCACAGTATAATGCCCCTTGAGATATTGTGTTATAGATATGAATTTGAAGGTTATTAGTCCCTAGATACTGATTTAAACCATGGAGCAGATGGATTGTCCAGGGAAAGTAATACATGTTCATCAGTAGGAAAATGAGAGCTTCAGTGCTGCAGGGCCCTATGAAGATGCTCCTGACATCACCTTCCAGGCCCCTGGACTCTTGGAAAAGCCACCAGCCATAGTTTTTTTCCTAGGGTTTTTTCCAGATACCCTTCATGGGTTGTCATCAGTCCTTCTAGGTTGCTGCGCTGCTTACAATGTTCTTCATAAAGTCAAGGGGCTACTCAAGAAGACCTTTCTGCTCTGTGATCTTTGCCCTCTGTTCCTCCACCAGATGCTTGAAGACACCTCAGACAGTACAAGTTTTGATTTGTAATAATCCAGCATGACAATCTTTCTTTCTTTGTAACAGGACTCACATTATCACTTACATACATTTTATCACTCATTATAGGTGTTTGCCAGAACATAACGTCACAGAAAGTAACATCTCACACACATCTGAAAATGCAACATCAGGATGCAAGAAAAAGCACCATTACTCATGGCAGACAGTATAGCATTGAGCCTGCCTGCTGGTGCTCTACGGACAAAGAGCAATAGTCAGAGCATTTGGGAGCAGTGGGGAGAATACAAATATACACAGTTTAGTTTACATTTTTTAAGGAAATTATTTCAGAGGCAAATAGTACTGAAGAGGTAGGCTTAAATGTGTAAGCCTATACAGAGTTAGAGCATAAGAAAATCAAGGACAAAATCCTAATGAATATCAACATTTTATGGAATAGGCGGAGGAAAAATGATCATAAAGAAGACTGACTAAGAACAACTAGAAGAAAACGTGAAAAAAGGAAAATGAGAGTGTGGTGTCGTAAGAACAAAATGAGATTTCGCAGAGGAGCAAGTCATTAGCATCAATGCAATAGAAAGGTCAAGTAAGCTATGGGCTGAGAGCTGAGAGCATCTCTTGACTTAGCAACTGGCAATCCAGATGATGACTTCAGTTTCAGTGACATGACAGGAATCAAAGCTGAAGTGTGAGAAGTTTAGGAACGAACGGGACTTCAGAAGTGGAGGCAATGAATTTAGACAAGGCTTTCTGGAGTTTGGGTAAGAAGGAGAGGGAGCCAAATATGGCAGTAACCAGAGGAGGGCATGGGAGTGAGACCTGAACATGCCCAAACACTGGAGGGAAGAGAGAGGAGAGAGGGGAAGTGAGAGATACAAAGTTGAAGCAACAGAGGTGATAAGATCCAGGTCAGAAGCACTGGGCCCCTCCACGGTGACAGGAGAGGAAGGATGGGTAAGAGGCAACAAGTGTGTGTGGGGGTCGGGTGGTCAAGAGGGTGGGAAGTTTCTGTCTGATGGTTTTACTGTCGGTGAAGCCAGGGAAGAGTTCACTGATAGGAAAGGATATTTACATGCTCCCTTTACCTGTGTGTGTCCTGTTTTCCCCCTTCTTTGACTTCTGAAGTCAAAGGGCAGCAGATCCAGCAGTCTGATTCTCAAAGCCAGGTGAATTTCCGAATTCTGTGAAAAACTCTAATTATATATAACTTCTGCTTTTGAAAGAGTAATTTGTAAAGGAGACTCAAGTGTTAACATTAAAATAAGACATGATTATAATTACTAATTTTAAAACCAAAAATAGTACTGGGATACCACATTTATCCTTATTATTGCTTTCAATATCAACAAAACTTGTCTTCAAAAACCTCCAAAGATGTTTAAGAGGCTAGAGCTTATTTGATTTTCTCTCCATTTGCCCACAGTGTCCTTCCTCCATTCCACTTTTTTAAAAAAATGTATCACCAGCCACATTTTCTCCCATCCTAGTTTCAAGAGGAAAGGCCTTCTGCATGTCTAACATCTTAAAATCTACAAATAGCTTTCATGTGTTCTGATTTGTTCCTACAACAATCCTGAGAGTTGGGGAGAAAAGGCATTTTATTCTCAATTTACAGATAAGGATATCAAGATTCAGAAAAACTAAGTGACTTGACCATCACTAGGAGCAGATACAGGACTCAAATCTATCTTGTGATTCCAAAGGCATCTATCTGTTCTACCATATCACACTCCATTTATAATAACTTCTAAAAATCCCAAAATGTGGCTCAAGTTCCTTCCAGCCTCAGATTAATGTCAAATTCACCAATCCTTTAAAGTGAAGAAGTCTCTGCTGTACCTTCAATCCTCTTCCTATCATTAACAGATCTCACCATCCCTCTCCAGTAATAAGGAACCTAAATACTTTTGAAGCTGCAACTAATATTGCTCACAGACATCTAGCAAGCACATGCAGCTCTGAGCACAAGGAAATCCTGAGCACCTGCAGTACAATGCATGATATTATTACCTGGGGAAAGTAAGTGTTTCAGGTTCCTCCCAAATGTGAAGAATCAAAACAGGAAAGTCCTCATATCTACACTAAGCAAGCAAGAATAAAACTCTCCCCACTGTATCCACAAATATTAGTTTCTTTTCGTTGCTGTAACAAATTACCGTAAACTTGGAGTCTTACAACAACAGAAATTTATTATCTTATAGTTCCGGAGGTCCGAACTCCAAAATGGATCTCAATGGGCTACAAGCAAAGGATAGGCAGGGGCTGTGTTCCTTCTGAAGGCTCTCAAGAGAAGCCATTTCCTTGCCTGTTCCAGCTTCTAGAAGCTAGCTGCATTCCTTGGCTCAGGGCCTCCCTTCCAGCAACAGCATCACTCCAACCTCTGCTTCCATTGTTATATCTTCTCTCTGACTCTCCAGCCTCCCTCTTCCACATATTAAGACGCTTCCAGTAACACTGGACCCACCTGGATAATCCAGGATACTCGCCCATCTCAAAATCCTTAACTCAATCACATCTGCAAAGTCCTTTTTGCCATGAAACCTGCCAGGGATTAGGTGGCGGAGCATCAGGAGAGTCAGTGTCCATTCAAAGCAAAAATACTCCCAGCTGAGTTGCCAGCCATGGTCCACATGAGGAGGAGGATAAGGCATTCCTGCTGGGGTAGCAACCAAACTGGTTACGGGCAGGCCTAGCACACACTGGTGGGAACAAACTTCTCTGGAAGTGCTGCATTAATGGTCAGTACTTTAAGAGAATTTTAAACATTTATAGGTAACAAGTGGCAGGATCATTAGACAAATCCAGGTCTCTCTGACTCCCAAGTGTATTCTTGTAATCTCTATGACAGACTACCTCACACCCACCTCAAATCAAGGCTGAGAATTTTCTTCTGTAAGTCGAACCAAGGGCCTGATAGAGGAGACTTCTACCCCCCCAACCCCACCCCAACCAGTCTGGATCAAGAATGAACCTGGATGGCACAAGTCAGAACAAAACAGGAAACAGGCTCCATGCCCAGGCTAAGTGTTTCCCTTCTGTCTTTAGGAAAAGGAGCTACAACATGCAAAGTCCACGGTGCACCTCTAAGAAACTTTTATAAAAGTAAGCCTGAGTTAATGCGTGCAGCTTTCATTCCATGGCGTTAATTCAGTCACAGTAAACACATTTTCATGAACTCTTTTTATTTCTTACAGGTTGTTTGTTTGTTTTTTGGGGGTTTTGTTTGTTTGTTTTTTTACAGACCCTACCTGAGGACTGAAGGTAAGAAATTATAGTGCCCAGAGTATTCCAAATCAAGTCAGCTTTACTCTTTAAAGAGAAGTATGCTTTAACAAGGTTTATTTCTGTCTAGCTGTTACTTTTTACACACGGGTAACACTGGAATCAATGCATTTGTTACATGAATTTCCCAGGACTTAGTTTCATGGAATGAATAGTTAGTAACATTTATGTTTTTTTCATATTTTTAAATTTCATGGAATTGTTCCAGGCAGTAAATTCCTTTTCTCCAGAATTCCTCAGACTGTGAAAAACAGAGAAAGCTCTTGCACATTGCCTGTGTATATCAGACAGTTATTAAATAAGTGCTGAATGACCACATAAACACACAAGTATGTGAAGGCCTAAATAAAGCTCTCTTACCACAAGGTCAATCTGGGAAGTTTGCTTATGGAAAATAGCATTTAACTTCTCTCTCAACAAACATTAAGTATGTAAACTGCATAGAAAGAAAGAATTTGTAGTACCCTAACTCTACAAAACATTTTCATCTTATATGCATGCAGTTAGAATATTATAGTGGTTGAAAGACCTTGGAGATTCACAGACTTGGGTTTGAATATTTGATGGTTACATGACCTTTGAAAAGGTGCTTAACCTTCTTAGCTTGAGTTTCTTCATGTTTAATGGTAAGATAATAATTCTTACCTTGGAGAGTTGTTCTGAGCATGTAATAACAACATACAGAAAATGTTTACAGTTCCTGGGGGCACTGATGATGATGATGATGATGATGGTGACAATAATGAATCTAGATCCAGTCCTCTTGATTCTCCTGGTCTTCCAGGGCAGACAAGTTCCCTACCATGTCAGGTACACTTGTCCTGGAAACATGTTCATCAGGCATGTTGCTCTCCAGTTCTCTAGGATAGCTGCCTATCTTCTCATACAACACACACTCATCTCCAAGGTAGGCACAAAGTCCTCCCTGCCCTTCTTCACTGTCAGCCACTGCTGGTCCCTTTCACATGCTTATACCTTGCTTGTTGACCACAGCTGCTGACTAGCAGTACTGGAGGCTGCCCAGCCTATTTCCTTCCCAACCCCAGCCACAGTTCCAGAATGGCCCTAAGGCATGATCCACTGGGCTTTTTATTGACATGAGCCATCTCTTCTTTTCTAGTCATCTTTCTTCCCTTTTATCTGTAGATCTTCCACTTTCTCTCTCTTTTTACATGCCCCCAGAGTTGACCTAAGTGGTCCCTCTTAGAGCCTCAAAGTCCTCTCTATGTGGATCTTAACGTAGGTCTTAATTATATTAGGCATCATTTTGCAGGCATTCCCCATTAAAAATAAATCCTTGGGTACAGAAAGAGTAAAGCAACATACAAAAATCAAATCTAATAAACACTAATTCAGGCAACATTAATGAAAACCATTACTTGGTTTTTAGGACAAAGATTTTTCACAATATCCTATGCTATTCTAACATAGGATTATTCTTTAAATTCTTATTTGCCTTGAGTAACTATGGGATACACAGGGCTCCTATGAATTTGGTGAAATGGTTACCTAGAGGAAGTGCAAAATTTCATGACCTTATTCTCACAGTGCCCTACAATTAAAAATGATAAGGCAATCAGACAATACGTTTGAACATGCAAAGACTAAGCGATGTTTATAAATCATCTCTATTTTTATGTGGGTTCACTAGAAGGAAATAGCACAAATTCAGAAGGCAAAGAATACCTTTTTCACGTGATTTACACACCTGATGGTCTTACCACATCAAAACATGACTTCAGAGTTTTCTCTTTCTAGGTGTATAATTTTATTTTCTCCTAAAACCTGTATTATAAATACTCACAAATGCCAAACCTTAGGAGTATGGAAGAGAAAAAGATTTGGTCTTAATATAACCCCAAGAAACTTTCAATAAACCATCAATACTGACTGTTAATTCTTTTGCAACAGTATGGGCCATTGTTTGGAATTCTCTAGCTTTTCACATTTTCTTTGCAAAGTAAAAAAGGGAGAGAGAGAGAGACAGATAAGGTCTATATAATTTTAGACAATCAATCTTTCCAGGCAAAGTCTGACATACTAGATAAGATCAGTTTTTCTCTGCTAGAAAAAAATGTTATTTCAAAAATAGGAATGTAATACAAGATACCTTCTATAGTCATCAATTTGATCTTTCAGTATAGATTTACAGTTCTGCTATATTGACTTGTGGCCTTTATGGGATAGAATTTAGTGAACTTCTGAATATGTCAGTTCCCTTTCTTTGAAGAGTGCATTAATGACAACTTGCCATTAGAAAACTATTCCTATCTATGAAAAGCTATCCAACACATCCAATTTTTTTACTCCCACCTTGTGAAATCCTCCTGTGAAACAGAAAAGGTTATAGAACTAGCTCAAGAAAAATCACAAGTTATCACCACCAACAGCCTTCCATTCACCTGCCTCTTCTGGTCTGAGGACATTGCTGAGGCCTGGGCACAGAACCACCAGCCAGAAAATCATGTTCCTTACTGAATGTACCGCAGATAACCCAGTGGAGGCTGGGAGAACCAATGAAGGAAGATAAGAAAACCTTTTTATTTCAACAGCAGTCGAATAGGATGAAAAATAAAAGGCAAGTCAAATAGGGTATTTTTGAGGTAAGTATATGAGCATTTTGCATAATAAGGCTGTGTCTATCTGAGGGTAAGATCTTAGACTGAACCAAAAGTCACATTAATGAATACCCTTTCGTCCTTCAAAATCATCACCTCCAAAAAGTCTTTCCACTGTGGTGAATTTCTTATTAACTTTCTACCATCCAACCAAACGGGAAAATCTTCTGAGTTAACCCTTGTGAACAACTGACATCAGAACTAAAAGCTGGGTTGCCTTTATAACTCTTACTCCATCGAGCGCATGAATGAAAACCCCTACTTCTTTTATTCTGTAACAGCCTATCCCATTTTCAAAACTTAGATAAGCACTTTTTTTCCACACTGTATGTATTTCTTCTCTTTAATCACTTCCTTTCTTAAAAGGCAATGTCTGTCACTTCAAGAGACTAGCCACTTGACTCCTAACATATATTAAATGACCTATTCAGCCTTCCTAACAGCAAAAATGGAAAATCCTTCACTGTAACCCAGTTGCAAAATTGGCAGCGCCATAAGCCATCTGCAAAGAAGACTACACACATAGCAGCTGTGAGTCCAGGAACTCTGCAGATTTCAAGGAGAAGAGAAAAAGATGTAAAGAAGTTACCAGGAGAAACATGGTTGAAGCTTTTAAAATCATTTTCAGTTATGATAAACCTAACCACCTAAAAACACAACCATAAAGACCAGAGATAGAGTGAAATTTTTAACTAAAAATTTATAACTAAGAAAAACTTAGTATGAAGTCATCGTACTCACCGTCTGATGGCTTCTGTCACAGTAGCGCAGCCCAAAATAGTCTATCTCCACAAGGTTTATGTGACGGAATACATGGTCAAGGACAACAGAACCTTTCGTTGACTTCTGCAAAAATAATTCACAGTTTTATTCTTTGTAACGAGGTGTCTTCTGTTTCTCAGTGGGACACAGTCACGGTTCTCATCTTTTATTAGCTACACTAACAAGAGGGGCAATTTTATTAGACCATGCTTCTCTCTTTAAGTTTTGCCTCAATTATGAAGAAAAATGTGATTTAAAGCAAAGTGTATTAAAGAAATTGCTTTGGAAAATAATTTTTAAATTTGGTGGTTTTTAAATTAATATAAGCCTCTTTTCTTATAGGATTATAAATTATCTTCAGGATGAAATGCTTTTAATAAAGATAATCCTTTATATGAAAAGTATCTAATAAATTCATCAAAAAACACTCTGGTTGAAAATCCCACACTGTTATCATTTTAAAAAGCAATTTTCACCTACAGCATTATTCTCAGAACTAATACAGAAGATATATAAAATTAAAATAACAATAGCCAAAGCTTTTATTTTCAATCCTCAGATAATCAACCCATAAATTAAAGCTGCTAAAGTTAATGTTCTGAAAATCCCTTGTGAAGCTATTTTATTTTATCTCTTTCACATAAGCACAGACAGAAAGAATACATACCTTTTGGCTGCTTTTTAAATGCTGACACCTATCTAAAAGACTAATCTGTCTTCTCTCCTCTACTACTACATACATAGATTATTTAAATTAAGATTCCTATCATCTAACACATTAAGTATCAATTACTGACACACATAAGAAACAATCTGCAAGCACTACTTCCCATGATCACATTAATCTTGAAAATAATCGGTTTCGATGGCACAGGTGCAGATACAGACTATTCCTGTCTTTTGCCCCATCACTGACAGGTATAACAGGGTAGTAAAAGAAATCCCCAATAAGTCACACACCGTGGTAAGAAAAGTAGGGTTTTTGTTCAGTTGTGTCCTTCCTCAGAAAATTACTATTAGGAGCTTATTCATGTAGAGTGAGTGCTGAGTACTGCCCTGCTTTTAGAAAACGGATTGTTAACATAAGGGAAATGTTTTGATTAGATCTGTTATAAAATGGATGATAAAAGTACACACTGGGAGAAGATAGTTGTTGTTACAAATCCCATAGGTATTTTGTTTTCCTCTGAATTACCTTGGTTAAATTTAATTAGTCCCTTTTTCAAAATCCATTAAATAAGTTATTTATAAACAAAAGCCCTTCGATGATGGATCTTCAGGTTGTTCAATATTTTCTGCTATAATAACAATGCCAGATCTAGAAAAAGTCTCTTTGTGCTCATGTACCTATGTGTTTCTCTGGAGTAAAAATCTGGAAGTGAAATTACTAATTTGAAAGATATGTATACTTAAAATTACAATAGGCAGTGCGAAAAAGACCATTACAATTCATTTAATGAGTGTATGTGTTTCCCCAAACCCTTGCCAACATTTGGATTGAGCAAATTTTTTCTAATCTGACTGAGGAAAAAAGAGGCAGGGGGGTAGGAGGCAGTCAGAGATAAAGGAATTGTTTTAATTTGCATTTTCCCAACACTAATAAAAGTAAGCACCTTTCATGTGCTTACTGGCCAATTGCATTTCCTAGCATCTGGATTAGGCATTCTCCAACCCTAAGTTTATGAGTAAATTCTCCTAAGTACTTCCAATACTTGCACAATTTTACTTAGTATATTTAGTTCTTCATTCCATCTGGAAATTATTTTTGTGCTTGGAATAAAGGCCTAACTTTGTTTCTAAATGGATAGACAACTGAACCACAGTTTATATCAAAAAGGCCACCATTTCCCTTATGATTTGGAACAACTTTATTATCTACTAAATGAATCCCCATTCTACCCCTGGATTATTCCAGGACCAATACCCCCAAGATTTTAATGCATTTAGTTTAATATAATTTGTTTGATATCCATCTTCCTTTTATAAAGTTGTCTTTGCCAATTCTTACATATTTTTCTCTACTAGAGGAAGCTTAGAACCAGCTTGCCAATTTAATAAACAATTCTGTTGAGAATTTAACTGGAACTAAATTGAACTGGTAGACTGGATGCCTTGGGAGGAATGGATGATATAATATTTACAAAGTGAAACTTACATAGTTTTCTTTTATATCCTTCAAGGAAATTTTATACTTTTTTTTCATGTAGGTCTTGCAAAATTCTACTTAGGCTTTGCAGCAGGCAGAATTTACAAATGCCCCCCTAAAGATGTCCTGCCCTGATGCCTGGAACCTGTGAGTATGATGAGATATCACTCCTGTGACTGTGTTACATTATACGGTACAACTGGCTTTTTAAGATAGCAAGATTACTGGAGTGGGCCTAATCACATGGGCCCTAAAAAGCAAAGCACCTTCTCCAGCAGAAGGAGAAGGCAGAAGGAAAGTCAAAGGTACTTGAAGCATGAGAGGACTCCACATGTCCTTGCCACTTGAAACATGGAGGGAGTCATCTGAGAAGCAAGGAAAACAGTCCCAAGGAGCTGAGGGTAGCCCCCAGCTGACAGCCAGCACAAAAATGGGAACGTCAGTCCTACAATCACAAAGACAGGATTTGCCAACAACCTGAAAGAGTCCAGAAGCAGATTCTTCCCCAGAGTCTTCAGATAAGAACCCAGCCAACTAACACCTTGATTTCAGACTTGTGGGACCCTGAGCAGAGAACCCAGGCGTGGCATCCCAGACTTCTGACCTACAGAACTGTGAGATGGTGAGTGGGGGCACATTTAAGCCACTGTATTTGTGTGATCCGTGCAGCAAGAAAGAATAAGCCTGTATTAATAAAATAAAAATATATTGTTGTTATACTTTCTGACTGGCGACTGCTAATGTGTTAGAAAGCAACTAATTTTTCTGTATTGGTCTCATGCCATTCTGCTAAATTTTTTTTTTTTTTTAATTATTTTACTTTCTAAGATGTTGGGGAGCAGTTCTGGGGGGAGGTGGAATGATGGAGGGGGATCACGGTCAAGGCCCATGGTATCCCCCTCATTCAGGTAGGGGAGCCCAGGGGGCTTCCGGAGGCGGCTCAGTTGTGGCTAGGGTGTGTGTGGATGTCACGGGGTTGTGGCTGAGGCCCTTAGTGCCCCCACACCTCAGCTTGAGAGCCCGGGGTGCTTCCAGCGGTGGCTTGGTGGTCATTGCTAAGCTGGATGCAGATGTTGGGGGGATGCGGCTGAGGCCCTTGGCCCACCACTGCCCCAGCTCAGGAGCCTGGGGCACTTCCGGTGGTACCTCAGTAGTCGTCACTGGGCTGGATGCAGACATCAGGGGGACATGGCTCCAGCCCTCAGCGCCCCCAAGCCCAGGGGGCTTCCAGTCCTTCTAGGTGTTCTTTGGTGGTATCAGACCTTTACTGGAAAATATCAGAAATTTGTCTCTGGTCTGTGGGTTTTCTTGTTTTTTTCTTTCAGTTCTGTGTTGGATTATTTGCTATTCCCACCACTTAAACTCTATATTGGAACTAATTTGTTGTCCTTTGCTTACTTCTAAAATGGAGGAACTTCCTGTGGGCACCAGCACTTGAGCCCTTCAGTTGAGCTAAATTTCTGCTTTGAAGCTAATTCCCTGGAAAAGGCTTTTTGTGCAGCTCAGGTTTTAATCATTAACCTTGCAAGCACTTCTGGGTCTTGTGAGGTTTGGTACACCTGGGTTGTGAGGAAACTCTGGTCTGGGCCTAAGTCTTTTCAGCAAACTACACCACATGCAATTCTATGTTCCTGACCAGTCTCCACTGAATGGGCCTGTGCTAACTGGAGGGCAGATCAGCTGTCCATGCTGTGCCTCAGTGTTCCCCCAGTGGGCCCATCTCCCCCACCGCCCATGCTCCAAACACTTCCCATGGAGTGAGTCATGCACTGGTCCCTTGTGATGACTCACCAGCCTCTGAGTGGCTCCTTTTTTCAGTTGTCTGTGGCCCCTCGCTTTATGTGGGTCCACAGGAACCCCGTTAGTGGTCCTGCTGGCTTGAGGGCCACCAAGGCCCTCTTCTCCCCTGCTGCCTCTAAGCAACTTCATATGAAGGGCTCAGCAGCAGCTTTTGCCAGCTCTTGCTCCGTGAGCTCACCAGGGCCAGCCTTGAAGCAGCTGGGCTCGAAACGGTCAGAACAGTTCTTTCTTTCTCTCATCGTGGCTTCTCTCCTACCTTCATGCACTCCATATGTCTCTCCTCCTCTTCCTCTGAGCTCTAGTGGCCCCAGCCTGGCAGTCGTTGCTTTTTAATAGTTGTAAATTGACTAGCTGTGGGAGAGGGTAACACTGCGGACCATCTATTCTGCCATCTTGACCAGAAGTTCCTCTAAACTCTTATTAGTTAAAATAGTTTGTCTATGGAGTCTTTTCAGATAATCACATTTTCTACAAATAATAAGAGTTCTAGTTATTCCTTTTCAAAATGGCTTCCCCATATTTATTTCTCTTTTCTTACTGCAGTGTCTGGGGCGCCTCAATAAAAGGATAACTGGCAGTTGTGACAACATGCTTCCTTTCTTCCTAGCTTTAGTGGATTATGTCTAAAATTTCGCCACTAAGTATAATGGCTGCTGTATGACCTTGATATATACCCCTTATGCAGTAGAAGTTTCCTTCTGTGTTGCTTTTTTGGTCTTTTTGTCTTGTTTTATTTCATTTTGGTTTTTAATCAAGAATGGCTGATAATTCTATCAACTTCTTTTTGGGAATCTGAGATGATTATATGATTTTTGTCCTTTCATCTATGAGTTACACTAAAAGAATTTCCAATGTCAAACATTTGTGATAGAGAAGTTACCATTTTACTTATTTTTGTTCTGGGTACTTAATATCAAACCCTTTCCTTATGTAGAAAGAACCTCCCACTGTGAGAGCCTTGGTGGGGGCAGGAACCAGACTCCCTGACACCTGACAGCTAGGCCACGGGCACATGACCTGGTTTCAGCCAAGCAGGTGAAGTAAAGAGGAAGGAAGAGTTTAAAATGCATTCATGGCAGTAGCTCTTAATGGTAGGGGCATATCCAACCATACAGGCATCCAGAGATGGAATCAGCTTGACAAGCAGTAAGGGGGACTGATTCATGAGCCAGATTTGCCAGTATTCTTGAGGTGCTCAACAGGACCAGCCAGGCAATCTACCACATCCCTTGTCTTGCCCCATGGGAGCAGTGAATATGTATGTTTGTCCCAAGAGCCATGCCAGTGTCCCAAGTAAAAATCTTGAATAAAAATATAGAAAATTAGGTTCAATGGTACTCTGAAAATATCATCATGAATACAAAAAGTTTATCTTAGAAATGTAAATGCATCAAGCAGTGTTCTTCAATCTAATTCTGGCTAATGTAGCTAGGAAAAGAATCTACTGTGATGACACTGTGCATCTCACAGGCTCTATAGACATCACCCTGATGGCTACCCAGGGATTCTCCTGATCCCCATATATTCACAGCCACTAAGCTTGGAATACTCAATCCATCACTACCTCTTTCCATAATTCTTCTGCCCATGTTTTGGGCAATGGTTTTCACCTTCAATGTTTTCCCATTTGCCTTTCAGGAGTTTTTCTTATAATTTCTGGCCTGCTGAGATCAAATTTTCTATTTTCTAGGCTGCTATGGAAAACACACATACATCTTTCCTGTCATTTCAAAATATTTCTGGAATGCTGGCACATGAAGCTAGTCTTCTATCTTGATCTAATCTCTTCTACAGGTCCTTTCTCCTATCCAGGCACTGACAGAAATGGAGTAACTAGAGCAGGTAAAGCCATACAACTCCACCTAATTCTTCTATCCCAAGCAGGTAAACAAGCAGTGGTTTGTGAGCAAAAGAGGAAAGAATTATGTCTGAAATTATGGCAATGAAACTGTACAGATTTTTTTTAAATATATAAGTCAAGGCTATCTTTATGAAAGCATTTTCATGTTCACTAGAAATGTTAGGGTTTTTTTCATACATATAATCTATTTATAAAACATAAGCAATCTAATACAAAGAATATGCACAAAAGCAAGCTTAGAAAACCAGCTCAGTAGTTTGGAAAGTATACGGAAAGTACAAAAATTTCATGCATAGGATATCACCATTTTCCAAAACTATGACTCCAAAAATACCAGAACATAGTGTGTTGATCTTCTGTAACAGTTTTGCATCTATATAGAATCTGGTGCTGAAAATACTTTGCAAATATTATCCTTTAGCATTTTTTGTTATCCTCCACAGAGAGACCACAGGGAAAGCATCTGGAGTTATGCAATGAATACATTGCTGACCCAAGAAAAAATGTGATGTCTAATGATTCCTTCTATAACTTTCTGTACAGCACAGGTGTGTCCACACAGGCACTGGAACAGAGCCAGGCAAGCCTCAGAAATGCTGTATTCTGTCACCACTTATAGCAAACACACACATCAAAACCTCTTAACTTCTTATCTGTCATACTGTAACACAGCAAGACTCAGAAAACATGGATGCCAGTAGTAAATTAGCTAATGATGGGGGAAGGGGTTACATCACCAGCTCACATTTCTGCCAGTCCTGCTCTAACTGACCTCTTCCAATAACCCTTCCCTCAATCTATATTCCATTGTTATGACTCCTGCTCTTATATTTATGGATAATTTCATCCTGCATGTGGGTTCTTTGTAGAGATTGCCTGTGTGTCTATATTTTGCAGTTCAGGTGTAAAGTCTTCAGGCTCATAAGAAATCATCTTTGAATAAAGAAATTAAGAACTGTGTATTAGTACTTTTCTGTTGCTCATAACAAAATACCTGAAACTGGGTGATTTATAAAGAAAACAAAATTTATTGCTTATAGTTTCAGAGGTTGGGAAATCCAAAGTCCAGGGAACACATCTGGTGAGGGTTCTCTTCAGTGGTGGTGACAGTGACCCAGGGGTCTCACATGGCAGAAAATGGTGGAACAGAGAGAGGGACAGACTTTTGTGCTCCCCTTTTAAAGCCCTCAGAACCATGCTCCTGACCACCATTATTAATCCATTCACTATGGCATAGTCCTACTATCTAATCACCTCTTTAAGGTCTCACCTCTCAATTACCATAATAGGATTTCCCACCCTCAACAGTTAGCAGTGGAGATGAAGCCTCAATGAGGTTGGAGGTCATCCAATCTACAGCAAACTGATAGAAAACTACACAAGAACCAAAGTAGGAACTAAAATATATTGGGCCAGAAAGGGGCCAGTTCAGATTTATTACTGGAAATAAAGATAAGTAAGTACCATCTAGGATATGATGAAAGAAACATATGACTACATTCACTCAAATACTTATTGAATGCCTATTATATGCCAGCAAATGACTACTCTTTAGAAGATGGGAAAAATAAACTAATAAACGCCAGAAGGGAGGAAGATACATCCAGAGTATAACAGAAAGAGCTGTGATGAGGGAAGACTTTGACTGCTTGTCAGAACCCTAGAAAAGTCCTGGGGCTATGGACTGACTAAGAAATTTCTAAAAGGTGGCCTCTGGGAAGCGGGACAGGGACAAACTTGGTTTTCATCAGAAGTTCTTTTGTACATTTGACTAGTTACCAGGCACATGAATTACTTGCTTAAAAATATTACCAAAAAAAAAAAAGTATACCAAGTTGAAATTAGTCATTACCTTTTTTTGCTCATGGAGGTAGCTGTTTTGTGGATTTTGTTCATGCATCAAGAGGCATTAAGTAAGGAAATGCATAGAGACAAGATAGGAACAGGGTGGTGAGCTGTAATTTGTTGACCACGCTTACAATAAACAATTCACGCTCCCCATCCTCCCTCTGAAAAAAGTTACTTTAGGACTTTCTAATCTGAATGCTTCCTGAGCCCTTTGAGCAGGCAGACCTAACTATTACAGGCCATTATGTGCCAATGTGGGATGCTAGTGTTCCCAGTCCTTAATACATTGACAAGGGCTTCATTTCTAAATCAGATGATTAGTTTCATTTGAAATTTAAGGAAAACTTGATTTTTTTTTTTAAATTTTAACATACTTGCACATATTTGTTGCGTACAGTGTGTTGTTTCAACACACGCATACACTGCACAACAATTCACTTAGGTAGATAGCACAGTTTTGTATCCATTACTCTACCACTTCTCCCTCACTCCCCACCAACCAACCCCCACCTGCAGCATCTGGAAAAGGAAAGACATGAATGTGATTGTACTGAGCACCATTCCAGTTTTTCTGACCATTTCTAGAAGATATCTCTTCCAAAATGGGGAATTTACTAAGATGCCACAAAATAAGATATAACTATGAACGCAGCACTTAGTAACGTGCCCAAGGACTCTGAAACAGACGGCTAAATTACAATTTTGTCGTAGATAATGAACCTCCTTATGTCTGACTGTATTGTTTCCTGATGTGGAACTATCTTTCCTGCTCTCCATCACAGTCAAAACCCATCTGATCCTTCAAGATCCAGTTCCAATGCCACCATCTCCATAAAGCCTGTCTTTAACCTCTCAACTTCATTATGACCCTTCTCTTCACTGAACATGCAAAGTTTCTTATTTTTGCTTGTCTCTGAGATCGGCTCTATTCCACCTTTATTAAGGCCATTTTATAACTTCTCTGAACTTTTCTACTAATGTTTCAACACTGTGAAAGCAGGTACTGAGCATTTCATACCACTTCTTTTCTATGCAGTCCAATCACTTAGACCCAGTAAGAACTCCCTAAAACTTCATTGAATTAATGCTAAGGGCTAATAAACAAGGAAGAGAGAGGTGCAACTGAAAATGTGGTGGCCCATAAATCAAACCTATCTTCCAGTTTCTTACAAAGATTTATATTTTCCTTGATCAATCAGACTTAAAAAAGTAAAAGAAAGATGGATGGATTCACTTATCTTGTTATATCAGCTGATCTGAAGCTATTTAGTTTACTGTTAATTTAAAAACATATACTTGTTTCAGTGATATATAATTCCAACAGACTTAATATATTCTAAAGGTAGTATAAGGAATTTTATATTTGAAATTTACAAGACACCAAATAATAAGGGATCCTGATTTTAAATCTTTACATATAACGCTTATGTAGAGATGCACAGTTTACTTTATGCAATAAAATAAACCTGACAGGATCATCAGGAAAACAAAAAAAGACTGGATATGAGGCAGTTAGGGAAAAGGTAATAAAATAAATAAAGTTAAAGGAAGAACCTGAGTTTTTATAACTCTATTCAGAAAAACTTCATTTAAATGTTACAATATATTAATTTACTTTTAAGATGAGAGTAAATAAATGCCTGTGACATATTTATGGATTGTGAATTATATGCCGCTTAACTCTCAACAAATAGAGAGATTATTTTTATGACTGACAAACTGGCAACATTCTGGAAAGAACAGAACTACGAAAGGCTTATAATCTTAGAGAAAGACTCCCAAGTAGGACAAGTTTATTTGAAAATACCATCAGTGGGGCTTTCAACCAGAACAAAGAATACTTCAAATGACTAATAACACCTTTGCAGATTAACATGACATTACAAACCAGAAAGGCAGGTTTTCGCCAGCTGCACAGAACGATAACTATTACATTTGAGACCAACAGCTTATTCCTTCAGAAAGGAGAAATGAACCCTGCAAAAAATTCTTACAATGTTATGCCTTTAAATATTCACTATATCTTTATTTAGTGCTATTTCTATATTTAGTGATTCTAAACATGATAGATTCCAAGTTCTCTGGGAAAACATAAATCATATTAAATGTTTTAACTTAGTCCCGATAGTATAAGGTAAAGTAGGGGCTTGGAGGAAACAGTCTTCAGGCATTGATGTTAATTCCTTCTCAGGGCAAGCACTGCTAACCACCATCTGATGGTTTTTGGCTAAGAGTTATCCTCACCCTCCAGATGGGGAATTTGTAAAGAAAACCCTCATTTGTCATTAAAAAAAAATGAGTAAAATGTGTTTTTCAAGGTGCTATATTTTTCATATATAAAAGTTGTTCACACTGATAAACTTTTCTCACACTTTAATGTTTTAACTATCTATTGCCACGTAACAAACCACCTCAAAATGTAGTGGCTTAAAGCAACAACAATTTGCTGATGATTCTAAAATTTGAGCGAGGCTCGTAGGGGACAGCTAGCATCTGCTCCACCTGGTGTCAGCTAGAAAGGTTCACTTGTGCTTGAGAACCCAAGATGGCTTCATTCACATAGTGACACGCCCCCTGGGGTGGCTGGGCCTCTCTCGCTCCCTTCATAGTCTCTCATCCTCCATGACCTCTCTCTCCCGCAAGGTCATCTGACTTCACTACGCGGTATCTGAGGGCTCCAAGAGAGAAGAGCGGAAGCTGTCACGTTTCTGAAGGCCCAGCCCTGGCACAGCATTCCTCTTGTTACACTCTACCGGTCAGAGCAAATCGTAGGGTCAGCCCAGATGGAAAGAGAAAAGAAACAGACACAACCTCTTGATGGGACGAATGACATGAACGTATAGTGAATGACTGGAAGAGTTGTAGGTAGACATCTTTATAGACATTCTGCCACATCTCGCTCTTTCCCCTCTTAAACCTGTTACATTCTTTATGATGTTTTCCTCCACCCAACTCATCTTCTCTGTAATATTTCAAATTACAACAAAAGAAAGAATAAATAGTAAATTATCTTGATCATAAATATTTAGGGATCTATGCCAGAGATGCTTTCATGTACTTTATTTCATTTAATCTCCACAACAGCTATGCAAATTTGACATTTTTATTCCCATTTTACAAATTAGGTCACAAAGAAGTCAAGAAAAGACAAGCGGTTTGGCTACAGTAATGCAAAATGAAGTGGTAAAGGCAGGATTCCAACCCAGAGATATCTGACTTAAAAGCCTAAGTTCCTTCTATTACACCAGTGATTCTCAAGCATGGAGGACCCGGAGACCCTTTCAGTGGCCAATGAAGTCAGCACTATCTTCCTAATAGTATTAATTTCTTCTTTGCTGTTTTTTGCTCTCCTTCTCTCACAAGTATACAGTTCTCCAGAAGTTCCATGTCATATGATATCACAACAGGCAGCAATGAGAATCCAGCTATCTTCCTTCTGTTAAGCCAGTGATTAAAGAGATTTGGAAAAATGTAAAAACAATGTCATTCTTCTCACTAAAATTGTTTTATTTGGGAAAATAAAGCTATTTTTTAAAAATATAGAAATCTTATTTCTGCTGACAAGTAGTTTTTTTAATGATATCTTTTTTAGCAAATTATTTTTTTTAATTTTTCAGTTGTAATTTATGATAATGGTAAATATACATAGAGACAACCCATATAAATGAGAGTTCTTCGAGGTGCTCAATAATTTTAAAGAGTGTAAGGGGATCCTGAGACTAAAAAGCTTGAGAATCATTCTACTATACTACAGACAAAGAAATGTTCTTGATGATGCACTCTACAAAATAGGCATTGTTCTTGATTCTTACATACATGGAGAGCCTTGTCAGCCAGCCCTTCCTCATTTTATGGATGAGGAAACTGAAACCCAACAGATGAGTGACTGCTGGTCGCAGGCTAACTAACTGAAGGTCGAGGAATACAATCAAAGCAGCATAATTGCCACTAACCATGCATTTGCCTCTTCAAGTTTCTTACCAATTTTGTTAAAACAGGAGTTCACAAAAATCTAATCAGTAGTAAAATGAAACCAAAAGAAAAAGAACGAGCCATCTACAAGGAAGCTCAGAGATTAAATACTAGACAGCAGCCTTCTTTGACAACAGAAAACAGAATTCCCAGAGTGGGAAGCTATTTTCAAGACAAATTTAAGTCATACTGTTTGGTTGTATCAAGTGGTGTTAAAAAAAATTAAATCCCAGTAAGTATAACTGCCTGAAACACAAGTCAAATTTTCATCTCTCTCATATATGTCCTGGACATTCTGAATGTTTCAAATTCATGAATGCTATGAACCTCAAAAATTAATTTTTCCAAATGCACTGTAGTGTCCTGGATTGGATCTTGGAACAGAAAAGGACATTAGTGGAAAAACTGTTGAAATGCTAAAATAAGAGGTAGTTTAGTTACAAGCACTGCGTCAATAGTAATTTCCTGGTTTTAACAAATGTACAGTAACATGATTATACAAGATATTAAAACTGGGAGAAGCTGAGTGAAGGGTATTCAGGAACTCAATCTTTGCAGCTCTTCTGTAAATCTGATTTCATTTCAAAATGAAAAGTTTTTAGAAATTGACCTTTGAACTAAAAAAAAGTTCTATAGGTAATAAGAGACATAAGGTAAACAGAAACCCTGTTATGTCCATTCAATTCATTACAGGTCAGAGTAAAATCAATATTGAAATATTAGGCAATAAAAGACATTTTCACAACACAGCCTTTTATTTTTAAAGGAAAAATAAAATGGGTTATTATATCCTTAACATAAAATCTCTGAGAATTCATTAATGACCTTGCTTTATTGAGGACATTCAGATGATTATTTTTGTAAGCTCATAAGCCTTACAGAGCAGGACAGCATGTGTCAAGCCAAGGATCTGTGTTTTATAAGCATGTTCCTTCACTTAAGACATAATCATTTGAACTCTAATTTGAATGATGAAAAGACTGTATTTCATAATCTTTAAATGTACTATGTTTAATATTAACAAATAGAATGTTAACTGTTTTAAGTATGAATTTTTATTTTATATAAAAGATTCAAGAAGAAGTTTTAAAAACCCATTCATCTTTTTGTGATTTTTTTCAAGGTGTGGTGCAGTAAAGATTGCTACAAATTTTTTGACTCTCTTCTGATCAAGAAGTAGAGTCTAATTCCCCTCTCCTTGATTCTGGGCTAGCCTAAGACTGCTTTCACCTACAGAACATTGCAGAAGTGATGCCAAGCCAGTTCCAGCTTAGCTTTTAAAACAAATGGCAGCTTCCTTGTTGGTGTCTTAAAGCCCTGAGCCACCATGAAAGAAATCCAACCGCCTGCTAGAGAGACCATGTGGAGAGATCTTGAGAATATAGTCATTCCTTGGTATCTGCAGGGGACTGGGGGGTGCGGGGAGAAGCATCAGTACCCCTGCAGATACCAAAATCCACAGATGCTCAAATCTCACAGGCCCTGAGGAACCCACATATATGAAAAGTCAGCCCTCTCTATAAGCGGGTTCCCCATCTGGCATATTTCAACCTGTGGTTAGTTGAATCCATATGGATGTGGATCCCACAGATATGTAGGACCAACTGTATTTATTGAAAAATATCCAAGTAGGGCCGGCCCGGTGGCGCACTGCTATAGTGCGCCGCTTGGGAGTGTGGTGGTGCTCCCGCCGAGGGTTCGGATCCCACATACAGACCGGTTCCCACTCACTGGCTGAGCGAGGTGTGGGCGCGGCACCGAGGGTTGCGATCCCGTTGCCGGTCCCGGTCCGGTACGGGGGCGACACTGAGGGTTGCGATCCGTTGCCGGCCACGGAAAAAGACAAAAAAAAAAGAAAAGAAAAGAAAAATATCCAAGTATAAGTAGAACTGTGCAATTCAAACCCATGCTGTACATAAGAAGTGGGGCTCAACTGAGCCCCGTCTTTCAGATCCCCCGTCAGGGCACCTGGCCTGTGAATAAAGACATTTTAGGCCCTCCAGACCTCTCCACCTGCCTAATCAACCAACGAGTATCCCCAGTTAATGCTGCATAGAGAAAAATTGCCCAGCCAAGTCTTGCTCAATGTCCTGACCTACAAATCATATGAGATATAATAAAATGGCTGTTGTTTCAAGCCACTTAATGTTGGGTTGTTTGTTACACAACTAACAATCATAACCAGACTAATGATAAAAAACAAATGTCCTCAGTCTAGAAATCTGGATCTCCACGAGGAGTCAAAGCATATACCAACACTAGACACACACGTTAGACAGAAAAGCCTCAAAAATTTCCAGTTAAAAGACATTTCATACCCACCCTCGATCACCCTACTCTGTAGCCCTTCCTTCAACACTTGTTTTTGGGATACCTTGAAGCTTTTCCCTAGATATTGTGGCACTACCTTGTTACTTCAATCTCTGAAGAGCCTCCATTAACATAATAAATATTTGGTGTTCTTAACTAGAAATCCCTCCCTGATACAAACAAACTTTTATTTTCCTGAATGATGCTCCTACTGGGCAAGACAGGGCACATATTCCCAGACTCCTTTGTTATTTCAACATATTATCATGATCAAGCCCTTACTTTGCAAGAATTCTTTTCACAATGGGAAAGGGGATTTTGTTTTCTATCTTGTACAAAATCCACCTATATGACATAAAAGCACTCCCATTTAGAAATAATGGAATTATTAGAAAGTGAATTAAGTCCAGTAAAATAAAAACTCCCTCACCCAAAATGCAATATATGTTCAGATAAAGCAAATCACTCTTCTTCTGTCAGACAACAACTCCACTACAATTGAACCGTACATGCTGTGACTTCCCATAGTGCAGCCACAGAGTGATATCAGATTTAAAACTCATGGCCCCAACATGAATGTTGTTTTTTACATTTATGTCTCAAAAATACTAGACAAGCCAAAGAATTAGTCCCTCTCTTTCTCCCTTCCTTCCTGTAAAACTGAAAATTTTCACTGAAAAGCCTCTAGGACCACTTCCTTAATACTTGTTGGAGATGGACAGCAAGCTAAGAGCTGAGCAAGGTGGTTATTTGGTGAGGTTGGAATTTGAGCCAAACAGGTGTTTGAGCAAGAATGGTAGCCAAGAAAGGCAGGTAGCATTGGGAGATTGATTACATACAGAGGGATTAAGTAATAAGTAAATACATTAGTCTGAATTTTCCAGAGAAACAGAACCAATTTTATATATATATATATATTACACACACACACACACACACATATAATTCATAGAAAAATTCATATTATATTTTAATTCTGTTTTTCCATAAACTTTCTGAAGTACCTTTGTATACCCTTACACATATACACATGATATATATACCTCCAATAGGATATAGAGATATGTGTGTATGTGTATGAAGACATTTGTGTGCAAATATAAAGATACGTGTGTATATAAATACATATATGAGATTATATATATATATGTAAAAGAGATTCATTATAAGGAATTGGCTCATATGGTTATGAAAACTGATAAATCCCATGATCTGCACCTGGCAAGTTAGAGACCCAGGAGAGCCAAGGGTATCTGAGTCCAAAGGCTCAAGAACTAGGAAAGTTGATGACCTAAGTTCCACTTTGAATCTGAAAGCAGAAGACTGAAATCCCAGCTCAAAGACAGATAAAAAGAGAGAATTCACTCACTCAGCCTTTTTGTTCTATTCAGGCCGTCAACAGACTGGATGAGACCCACCCACATTCAGGAGGGCAGTCTGCTTTACTCAGTCTACTAATTCAAATGTTAACCCATACAGAAACACACAAAATAATGTATGACCAAATATCTGGGCACCCCATAGCCCAGTCAAGCTGACATAAAATTAACCACCACAGTAAATCTATTGAGAATAATCGAAACCAGGTTTTCTACTGTTAGACAAAGAAGTTATAAATAAGGAAAACAAGAAAACTTGAATGAACTCTGTGGAAATGGAGGAATCAGTGAGAATACACGATTTAATGTGTTCATATAAATGCAGAAATATACATGTGTGTAAGTGCATGCGTGCCTATGTATACACACCAGCCCTCTAGGTTTGCCCATTGAGAGGGCATGGAAGCAACAACACCTCAATAGCAATAACCACGTCTAGTGCCCAGATCTTTGGTTTCTAAATATCATTCCCCATTCCTTGGAAAACAGATTGATTCCAAGGCTGGGACAGGAAAGTACAGAGCCTGAGATAACTTATAGCACCAAAAAGGAAAGAAGTGCTCAAGTGATGATAGGGACATTTCAAAAGAGTACAGGAGCTAGTCTAAAGGGACCTCCCCCACACCCCTGGTCAAATCTAGGACAATTTGAGCATAAAAATAAATGATAGTATCAGATTATAAATCCCTGAGAGGAATCCATGGGTCCAGGTGAATATAAACACAGACATGAGTAAATAAATAGGCAGAGAAGAAAGTGCTTTCTGACAGTAAAATGCCAACTAATAAATACAGAAGGAATAGAAGGATTAGAAAAGTACCACCATAGTTATAACTGATTCAGTCAACAATCATCACTGGAGGCTAAAATGAGTGAGTGAAAGTTTGGAGGAGATATGAGATTTACAGGGTCTCAAAATATCTCCCCACAAAACACTTATTAATTACAAAGGATAAAAGAGAAACTTTACAGGGGAGAAAACCTGGCAGTTTCTACCTTAGCCAAATTATCAAAGTTAATTTCACCAATAGTGCAACATTATGAACCACCTGAAAGAATGCAAGAACAAAATATAACGTCACTTCTAAGTTTTTCCTGCCAAAAATACATAGCCTGAATTTAATAATGAGGAAGAATCAGATAAGCCTAAATTGAGGAACACTGAACAAAATACCTAGTCTCTTTGAAAATGGTAAGGTCACAAAAGTACCGAGTAACTGTTCTAAACTGAGGAGCCTTAAAAAACCAAAAAATATATATATAATGAATAATCCTGGGTTGGATTGTTTTGCTCAAAAGGACAATATTGAGACAACTGACAAAATCTGCCTGGGGTCTGTAGATTAGATGGCAGTACTCTAACTTCCCGATGCTGACACTTGTGCTATGATTATGTAGTAGAGGGTCCTTGGTGGTGGACAACATGCACTAAAGCATTCGGGAGTACCAAGTCTCATGTTTTCAACCTACAAATGGTTAAGTAAGAGAGAGAAAATAACCATAAAGCCTATGTGGTAAATGTTAACAATTGCATCTGTAGGTAAAGGGAATACAGAGTTCTTTATATGGTTTTTACAGCTCTTTTGTAAGTTTAAAATTATTTCAAAATTAAAAATTAAATAAAATCTATCATCCTCTCCTATTCAAGGCAGCTCAAAAGTTCCAGGTCTCGCTCACTCTTCCACCCAACAGAACTCTCTGGTCACCCTGCATCATAGTCCCCCAGTCCCTTCTTCCTACCCCTGCCTGAGTCTCGGTCCTTTTGTCCTTTCTTCAGGGATCAGTGAGGGCAGAAAGCTGTGTAGGAAAAGTGGGAGGTGAGATTGTGAATCCCCTCATTTCAGTCGTCTGTATTCTATCACACAACATAATACAGGAGTCCACTGAAAGGATGGGTTTTATGACACATTACAACTTCTCCCCCTAACACAAAAGCCCCCTAAAATGACCCAAGAAACATTTCACTAAAGTTATTTCAATACTTCTTACTGTTTTTTAATGTTAATGTTAAAATATTCTTTCTACAAAGGGGTAATTCTTTAAAATTGCAGTAGTGTTGGCTTATGCCCTCCTGTCAAGAGTGTATTTTCCTCCTGAGCAACTCTCTGAGAATAGCCTGGGAAGTTAGGTTATCTGACATGAGAGATAAGAGCACCAAAGACAGAGAGGCTGAAGGAGACACCTGAGACTAGGGTCGTCAGTATGGACAAGACAAGCTACTTTCTCAATCTTTATTTCCACTGGCATATGTAAGATATAGTTCACAAAAGGAAGCCCAATGTTTCACTCAGTGGTAGTGATGGAAACATCAGGAAATGTGACATTCTGCCTCCTCCCGCAGCCTGAGGTGCATGACAAATCAGTGGGGGCATCCCCACAGCGACCCTGGAGAGTGAGAATGTGCTCTCGAGCTTACAAGTCCCCTCCACTGCCTGTGGTCTCCAGCTCTGCCACTTCACTCCTTTAAGGCACCTGCCCGGCACATGAAATCACCTGAGCTGGCACTCCCACAGTAACGCTGCGTGAAGAGCTAAAAGTAAGTGACCTCAAGTTTCCTGAAAGGGTTTGAGAGAAAGGGTTACAGGGATTACAGGTCATGGAGACTTCAGGGTGTTTACAATCTTGCTGGTAGCATGACAGATACATAGGCAACTCCTAATTATAAGCTAGTTTATGTCAGGGTGCTAGATCAAGAGACAGTACAAAAAGCTTGAGATCAGAGAAGAGTTAACATGACAAGAGGAAACAGAGAACCGACCAGAAGGAGGATGGGCATCAGGCAGTTAGAAAAGGGGTAGAGGTGGGGTGGAAGTGAAAAGGCCATGAGGAAATGACATCCACAAGGCATACTCCTGACCTGCCTTTCTTCGCATCTTCTCAGCAGCAACACAAAGACCATGGTGAGCACTGTGAGCAAGGGGTGCACTCCTTAAGGCATTTCATAATCTACTGCCCATGTGCCCACAGGAATAACAGAAATGCAGGGAACACTCTCTCAGGGCACATACATCTACAACTGCCTTAATACTGCTTTGTTTCATAAAAATAATACTACATCATTGTCTATATTATTTGGCAAAATGCTCTCTCCTAAACTAACAGCCCAGCTTACTACCATGGAGGTTGTTCAGCTATTTTAATAATGTTCATCACATCTAACTTCTGCTTCAAATTACTGATTTGGGAGCATTTCTGCTCTGGCCCTAATACACCACAAACAAAGGAATACTTGGAGGATACTTTTTTCCCCAAACAGGACTTTTTTTTTTTTTCCTTTTTGTCTTTTTCCGTGTCCGGCAATGGATCGCAACCCTCAGTGTCGCCCCCGTACCGGACCGGGACCGGCAACAGGATCGCAACCCTTGGTGTTGCTCCCGTGCCTCACTCAGCCAGTGAGCGGGAACCGGTCTGTATGTGGGATCCGAACCCTCGGCGGGAGCGCCTCCACACTCCGAAGCAGCGCACTATAGCAGTGCGCCACCGGGCCGGCCCTTTTTTTTTAGGACTTTTAAAAATATAATGGCAAATGTTAAAATAATAGCCTAATAGTCGCTAAAAATTGTTGCAGAAATTCCAATGCATAGGGGTGTTTAATTGTTACTAACTAAACATAGTAGGTACCTTTTTTGTCAGCTAAAGCAGCCCAATGATGTGGCTGTAGCATAAACACTGTTTACAGTTCACTTAGCCGTCCTACTTTAAAACTGTGATTTTTGATGAAATTTCTTTAATTCCTCACAGCAGCCCCATGAGTTGGAGGTGATAAAAAATAACAGCTAACACTTACTGAGTATTTTCCATGTACCAGACATTGTTCTAAGAGCACTATATCTTTTCACACATATGAAATTCATTTAATACTTACATCACTCAAAGAAGTTGTTGGGAAAATAGAATAATTTAATCAGCCCCCCTCGCCTTGGGTCTGGTTGGGGGTGGTGCAGTGCATTCTTTGTAAATAAGTTGTGTGTGGGTGGAGTTAGTGTGCCTGTGCAGCACCACCACTTGGCTGGCGTTGACTGCCTCTGGTGTCCGCCCTGTGTGGCCATGCTCTCCAACCTATGGCTTCCAAGGACCTTTTGGCCAGTTACCTAGCTCATAGACCTGCATGTGAGGGGTCTGGGGACCCAGCCTGGCGTGTGAAGGGTTTGTGACCCAGTCTGCAACGAGCTTGAGGGGTCTGTGAGCTTCAGAACCAGCTCTAGCATGACAACTGGCCCAGTCGGCAGGGTTATGGGCAGGTAACAGAGCTCGACAGAAGTGTTACCATATTCCTTATTTTAGAGATGAGATAACTGGAAACCATGGGTTAGGTAACTAGGCCAAGAGCATACAGACAGGACAGACTGAAACCCAGATTGGCTCTAGAACCTATGCTCTAAAATGAATTCACACTGTACTAGGAAAGCTAGACTATGAGTCTGAGGCCAGAGCTCTTTCAAAATCTCTAAGGACAGTGCTCTCAAAATCTCTACATCACAGCCAAAGGACCCACCTGGGTTAACCACAGATTTTAAAGTTCTCTAAAGTGACCTGGCCAGAAATCTAAATTGGTTCTACTTAGGAAAACAGTGTGGTGCGTCCTTGGAAGAGCTGTCTAACCCTACTCACTCCAGCAGACTTCAAAGGTTACTGCACTTGTGAGCTAAACTGCTCTTGAGAACCAAGTAGCCTCCTTCCCATACCTCAGCTGATGGGTCCCAGGTTGATGGCTTATATCCATCCAGTATAAAATACACATACTCCTTCAAGTACTTGATGATTTGCCACTGTCCAAAAGCACTCTCAGCCTGCCTCAGGAATAGGCACCCAGTAAAAGGCAAAGAAAAATTATACCCATGTGAGGGGCCAGCCACTTGCACAGGAGACTGAGATGAATAACCAGAAGAAATAGTGACTACGAAAAAGACAAAGAAAAAGGAAAAAAGGTAGTGGGGACTTTCAAGGAGATACAATTAGAATACAAAAAAAAAGACATTCTAAAACTAAATAACATGATTTCGGAAATTAACATTTCAAAAGACAAAATGATAAAGGGAATGGTCACCACAAACAACCCCTTCAGAGTTGTGAAAAATCAACATCGTAAGTAAAAATATCAGAGACATGGAAGATGTAACCAGAAGACTGAACATGTAGTTAAAAGATTTTCCTGGAAGAAAAACAGTAACAAATGGTGAAGACATATTGGAAGATGGGGGAAGAAAGGGGGTAAGGAGGGAGGGACGAAACAAAAGAAAACCTCCCTGAGCTGAAAGAAGAGATAATTTTCTAGATAGAAAGGGCTCCCAGCAAGCTCAGGCAGCATTAATGAGGAAAGAAAAACACATGCCTAGGCTTGGTAAAATAAACTGAGAACCCTAATCACCTGCAACCACACATCTCACTATTTGCATTAGCATGAATTTACTATTCTACTGTCTATACTAATATGACTTTACCATGTCAGAAAATTCTTACCCAAAGAGATAAAGTTACAAATAACCTTACTGCTTGTTTCAGAACTTCCACTGACAACTCAACTACTCCTTATGAAAGTAAATACTCCCTACTCAGCCCCACAAATGTTATTTTATGAAAAATTTGTCTAATTCCATGTGCCTGCACTGAACAAACTGCCTTAGACCAGATCCTAGAAAACCACATAAGTTGTCCATTTTTGCCCTTCCTCCTCCAAAATGCTTACTGTAAGGATCTCTTACTGTACTGTGCAATAAGCTTGGGTTTATCTGCAGGTTATTCTGCAGTCTTTTCTGGAAGAAAGCATAGACTCTAAGAGGAAATCATATAGTCAGTCAAACAAATTGAACATAAGATTTATAGAGGAAAAAGAATCAGATCAGCATCAGATTTCTCTACTGCAACACTGTAAACTAGACACAGTTAAACAATGACTGCTGAGAGAAAACTCAGCCAAAATGTTATTCACCTGTCCAGGCAAACAAAAAACCTTTTCATGAACCTGAAAAAACTAAGAAGCTAATCAATGAGCCCACTGTGAGGAAACCTTTGAGGATGTGCTCTAACTAGATGGATCTCAAGATATGAGAGGCAAGGGCCAGCCCGGTGGCCCACTCAGTAGAGTGCGGCGCTTGGGAGCGCAGTGGCGCTCCCGCCGAGGGTTCGGATCCCATATAGAGACCAGTCCGCTCACTGGTTGAGCGCGGTGCGGGCATGACACCGTGGGTTGCGATCCCGTTGCCAGTCGTGGTACGGGCGCGACACTGAGGGTTGCGATCCCGTTACCAGTCACGAAAAAAGACAAAAAGGGGGAAACAAAAAAAAAAGATATGAGAGGCAAGGAAGAGAGGAAAAAGTGGCACAATGGATGAAGTTAATATGACTAGAAATTTATAATTTGTTTGTGAAGGAGAAGGATATACAGTAAGAAAAAACTGTATAGACCAGAACAAAAATTCTAAATTCAATAAAACCTAAGAGGAGGAAAATTATTTAATTTTTATATATTAATATGTAATTTTTAAGTATACCTGCTCTAAAAGTGTCTAGTGGAAAAGTTACCACTAGTAGTATATAAAAGCAAGGAAATCCTATGTTAATGATGAGGTAGGTGGAGAACCGAAAAGAAATTTGAACATGTAGCAAAAGAAAGCAAGAGAAAACAATAACAAAGAATAGACAGTAAATTAATAGATGAAAAGAACAAAAATAGTCTTTATGATGACAAATGAGTGGTACAGGTGCTATAACAATCTTTTAGAAATGTAATGGGACAGTAGCTACCAAACATACACATAACCACCTACCTCACTTTGGGAGAATACACTGTATAGAAATAAAAGCACCAGAAACACACCCAAGAATGCCCTGTTATGGCTTTATTTACTAGTGGCAAAAATTAAGCCCCCCAACTTGAATGGCCATCAATAGAATTATTGAATAGTCTTCCAAACTATGAGAAAATTATGCAACAATTAAAAAGACAGAGTTGGACAGATGTGTTGAGCTCCAGTGATGCCCGTTAAGATATTTTAGTTACAAAAGCCCGGTAGTGTTTTAAATGGGTGGTAAGAAATTATCAACTTTTTCTTTATGCACCTCTGTATTTTTTTTTTAACTTATACAACAGCACGTTTTACTTTGTAATTTCAAAAACATCTTCTAAAAAGAAAAGAAAAGCGGGGAGGTCACTTCAAGGCAGAAGAATAGCACAGACCGACATTCAGAGGCAGCTGGAGGGTGAGCTGGGGACTTGGGTTTCATCCAGCTCTGCTCCTGACTCACTGTGCAACCTCAGGTGGGCTGCTTATCCACTCAGGCTCTCAGTTTCTTCATTTGTGAAGAGGGATAACTAAATAAAGGTCTTTTCCATCTCTGGTATTCTGTGAATGTATAAGAAAACTGTAGACTGAATTGTTTGGAAACCTCCACTGACTGTCTCCCTCTCTATGAACATTAACACCGCCAGGATCTGGTCAAGGATCAGTGTCCCAGTCCTCCTCAAGGGTATGCCCAACCCTGCAACCCAGGAGGAAATTCCATCACAGGGCTATCGAATGAAGTTCCGGACCTATACCCAGCTGCAACACAGACATTGTTCACTGAAGCCCCCTCATCAAACAGGGCCCTCCCAGTTTCACAGGAAAGGTAATAAATCCCCTTAGGATATTATGGGCTAAGCAGTAATTCAAAATAATTTTAAGTAGAAAATATTTCTTTTCATCTCAAATTTCTAAAAAGGAATAAAAAGGGAAAAACTACTATTAGAACAAAGTTTTATAATAAGTGGGCTTTTTTCTTTGCAAGTTCTCTGAATTCATCATGCCTCTGAAGACAGGGTCTTGACCCGGGTGCTGTATTTCACTTGCTGTCCTTACTTCAGCACTGCTATAAAGGATATGACATGTGGCAGTTCGTGGTGCTCTCCTGAACTCACCCACTCTCCTTTGTTTCATTCCCATTCCCTTTATTCCTTTTCCTGATCACTACTTTTAGGAATCAACCAAATGACTTAAGCCACTTACACACCTACACCACCTAAGTTCCACATTCAACCAAAAATCTTCAGAGACAAAGAGCACTAGCAGTCATTACAGACTCATTTTAATTATTTATCTATTCATTAAGCAAACCTTCAATGAGCACAGACCACGTACTGTGCTAGAGGCTTTTAATACTTCATTTAACACTCACAATTGTGTCTGACAAGGCAATAAGAGCCTCAATTTTAAAAACGAGGCAACTAAGACTCAGGGAAGTCAGCTGAGTGACTTGCAAAAGCCATAAGACCAGAAAGTGCTGAAGCCCAGAGGGAAGCCCTGATTCTCCAACCTCAAAATCCTTCCTGAACATCATGTGAAGACTCAGAAGAACAGACAGCACAAGAACAGAAAGATAAATACCACACGTTGTCACTCATATGTGGGAGCTAAAAAAAAGTTGACTTTATTGAAGTAGAGAGTACAATTGTGGTTACTAGGGGCTGGAGATTGGGAGCAGGTAGGGAATAGGGAGAGGTTGGTTAATGGATTCAAAATTTCAGCTAGGGGGCCAGCCCGGTGGCGCACTGCGCTAGTGCGCCACTTGGGAAGCGCGGCAGTGCTCCCGCCGAGGGTTCAGATCCCACATACAGACCGGTTCCCGCTCACTGGCTGAGCGAGGCACGGGGGCAACACCGAGGGTTGCGATCCCGTTGCCGGTCCCGGTCCGGTACGGGGGCAACACTGAGGGTTGCAATCCGTTGCCGGACACGGAAAAAGACAAAAAAAATAAAATAAAATAAAATAAAAATAAAAATAAAAAACAAAATTTCAGCTAGATAGGAAAAGTAAGTTCTGGTAGTATACAGTAGTGCTAGGCATCTATAATTAACAATTTATTATATGTTCTCAAAGGGCTAGAAGAGAGGAGATCTTTGTAGAAAATTATGTTAAGTGAAATAAGATAGGCTCATAAAGAGAAATATCATATGTCCTCATTTATAAGTGGGAGTAAAAAGTAATTAATTAAAAAGGAAGAAAGAGAGAAAGAATGGAAGGAAGAAAACAATTGTTGAACTTTCAGAAAAAGAGAACAGAACTGTCATTAGAGGAGGAAAGGGGGAGTGGGAAGGGGATTAGCAAGAAATTGGTTAATGGACACAAAGAATGATTACATTTTTGTAATGAAGACTGTGCTAACTATCCTGACTTGATCATCACACGTTGTACACAGGTATTGATATTCAACTCTGTACCTCACAAATATGTGTAATCAATTATGTTTCAATAAAAAATAAAATAAAAAATTTAAAAAGAGAGGAGCTTAAATGATCTCATCACAAAGAAATGACAAATTTTTGTGATGATGGATATGCTAATTACCCTGAGTTGATCATCACACACTGTATATACACATGTATTGAGATATAACTCTGTACCCCCATAAATATCTATTAGCAATACGTGTCAATTAAAATATTTTTTTAGAAAAGAGCAGACAATACTTCTCGCTGGAATAACTAAAAAGGGCTTTGTTAGAGAAAAGAAATTCAAGATATTATGTAGTCAAACGAAGCTTCTATAAAGAAGGAACTCACTATATTTAAATTCAATGATTCTGAGAAATAAATACCTTCTTAAATATATTTCTAGGGGTGTAGCAACTCAAAACTACCTGTACCTAACTCAATAAGACATGTTTGTTTCTCTTGTAATAAGAATTGCAAGCTACAAACTTTAGCTATAAACAGAAGCATTTTGCATACAACAACCACTCAATAAATACTCTTGAATAACAGAAAGGGAGGGAGGGAGGGAGGGAGGAAAGGAGGGCAGGCAAGTAGGGCTGGATTAGCAACAGGATTTGCTCGTCCAGTAAATCCATGCTTCATGCTCGCTGCAAGTCTACAAATTTTCATTACATGTTGTCTCCATTATAAATTTATTTTGGCTTTGGTCCATACCTTTTTAGCTTGTTTCTAATATTTGGGCACGTTATAGTCCTTTACAAAGATGCTGTAAAATATTAGGGGGGAAAGACATTACAAGTTAAAATAATGTTAGTTGAGTCTGACTTCCCCAAAGAAAGCACATTATGAATAAAGAGTTGTATTTCAAACAGGAAAGGGCTGTATATCTGATAACCATTTTTCAGTGGTTATATCTAAACTCATTTTTAACAAATGAAGTGATTTTGTATACTGTTATGTAAATAACAAAATAGATCTAACTTAAGAAATTTGCCTTGAAGTCTATTAATAACCAGAGCGGAGACTAGAACCCAATTCTGACTGCTCAGTGTTGAGCTCACTGATTTAAACGTCATTCAGGTTAGGCGTCTGGAAGCGACCAATACTCACCTAAAAAACTATGAGGAAATCAATTCTTTATCATTCAAGTTATATTTTACCATCAACTTTTTTAGTTCTCAAATTATAAAACTTATTCAATCTTCAAATAGGAAAGCACTTAGTAAAATTTCTCAATTCCTTGGATTTTTTTTTTTTTTTGGTTAAATATTTGACATATTAGAAGGAAACACAAACATACTAAAAGAATTTATTATTCAAAGTCTACACAAGGAATTATTTTATAATGTGAATCACCAACTCCTAAATCACAAGGTTTTGAAAACTTAGGTTTTCCTGTGACATTCTTAAAACAAAGTTCACCCAGTTTCTCCATTCTAAGGGAGTTTAACCAAACTGTACAATGAAATGTTGGAAAGAGGTATGGTCTTTGATTCAAAGCAAATTCAACAATGTGTGTGTACCCAGCCCCTAACCTCTGAGAGCTCTGTGGTCCAGTACAGGAGCCACCAGCCACGTGTGGCTATTGAGTCCTTAAAATGTGGCTCATTCAAACTGAGATGTACTATAAGTACAAAATACACACTGAATCTTGAAGACCATGTGAAAAACAGAACTAATAATTTTTATATTGATTACATGTTGAAATATTTTAGACATACTAGGTTAAATAAAATATTAAAGCTAATTTCTCTTTTTTAAATTTTTTTTTTCGTTAAATNCAATCTTCAAATAGGAAAGCACTTAGTAAAATTTCTCAATTCCTTGGATTTTTTTTTTTTTTGGTTAAATATTTGACATATTAGAAGGAAACACAAACATACTAAAAGAATTTATTATTCAAAGTCTACACAATGAATTATTTTATAATGTGAATCACCAACTCCTAAATCACAAGGTTTTGAAAACTTAGGTTTTCCTGTGACATTCTTAAAACAAAGTTCACCCAGTTTCTCCATTCTAAGGGAGTTTAACCAAACTGTACAATGAAATGTTGGAAAGAGGTATGGTCTTTGATTCAAAGCAAATTCAACAATGTGTGTGTACCCAGCCCCTAACCTCTGAGAGCTCTGTGGTCCAGTACAGGAGCCACCAGCCACGTGTGGCTATTGAGTCCTTAAAATGTGGCTCATTCAAACTGAGATGTACTATAAGTACAAAATACACACTGAATCTTGAAGACCATGTGAAAAACAGAACTAATAATTTTTATATTGATTACATGTTGAAATATTTTAGACATACTAGGTTAAATAAAATATTAAAGCTAATTTCTCTTTTTTAAATTTTTTTTTTCGTTAAATTTTTATTTTGTCAATATACAATGTATATGATTATTATGGCCCATCACCGACATCTCCCTCCCTCCTCCCTCTCTCCCCTCCCCCCCAAGAATGTCCTTTCCATTTGCTTGTTGTAACAACTTCATAAAAGTATAGTTGTTATATCTTCTTCCCCACCCCACCCCCCGGTTTTTTGTGTGTGTGTATGTGGATGAATTAATTTCTTTGTTTTTTAGCTCCCACCAATGAGTGAGAACATGTGGTATTTCTTTTTCTCTGCCTGACTCGTTTCACTCAATATTATTCTCTCAAGGTCCATCCATGTTTTTTTTAATTTTTTTAATGGGACTAACTAGAAATTTTTTAATTACATATGTGGTTCATATAATATTTCTTTTTTTTTGTTTTTGTTCTTTTGAAAAGAGAAATCATATTACATTTCTAATGGACAGAACCACAGTAAAGCTTTTCTTGCTAAAGTAACACAACTGCTGATAGCTAGTTGCCTTAGCTGGAGAAAGAATGATGCCAGCCCTGATTACTAATTCTTTTATTGCGAACCCTCACTATTTAGTCCTGGCTCTGCTATTAACTACCTGGGTGCCCTGGAACTGCCACTTAATCCCTCTGGCCCTAAATCCTCACCTCAATCCTAGAGAACATCTAATACCAAGTCATTTTAAACAATGAAGATGCTGAGACCCCACATTTCCTGTCTTCACTGAGCAACTAAATCATCTTCCGTTTCTGATTTTTTCTATTCAGTGGCCCAACAATACACCTCCAGTCCCAGGGACTGTCCTGCAAATGAAATCTGTGTTACTCCTTACAGAAAAAGAAAAGTATGAATGTATCTGAGCAAACCTATCCCACCATGGGGGAAACACTTTCAGCACTCCCACTCCTCCGCTGAAGGTGGCAGGACCTTCTCACTGTGGGTGGCCATGGGGTCACCTGCCATATCAAAGGGGAGGAAGAGTACTTGGGCATCTTCACAGCTCTAGACAATGCTACATGGCCTTCAGCAAGTCTGCTGAATCACTTTCAAACTTGATGTCCTTATCTGCAAAACGAATTAATAATACCTGCCCAACCCACATCACAGACTGGCTTGGAAGATCAAATAAAACATACCTGGAATCTCTCTTTAAGAGCATAAAGCACCACATAGATGGTTATAGTGTCATTCTTAGCATAAAATGCTATAAGTGCACAATCATAACCTCCATTTTGTGTTAACCAGGCTCTGCGGAACTAAAAGATGACAACAAAGGCACGTTTTGATATTTTGCTAAATTCACTTATTTTTTAAGGGAACAAAAAAGGTATATGTAGCTCTCACTTTTTTTTAAGTTTAATAAAACAGCACGATGCAAAATATTAATAGCTCATTCTGCATTTCTTATGCAGCAGGCATTGTTCTAAGTTCATAACATTATCAGATTCAATCAGAACAACTCATGTTACAGCAGAAGAAACTGAGACACAGAGAGTAACTAGCTCAGTGCCTTAACAGTGTTAAGTAGAAGAGACAAGATTGGACCCCAGGCCATCTGGCTATAAAGCTCAGCTTGCAACTGAGCTATTCTGCCTCTAGTGTGCAGAACATTCTTTCTTCAGTATAAATTTTAAAAGGTCTGTACTTTTGTGTCTGTCTATCAATATATAACATAAGATTATTTTTATACAGATTTAGAAGAAATGATCAATAGTGATCACCTTTAGAGAGAGCATTTAGCAGGATGGGGTATGGACGGGGTGAGGGTCTCTCCCACTTTCATTCTGTAAACTTCTGTATGTTTCAACTTCCTCATCTTGTACATCTTGTTTATGTCCACAGTCCATTAAGTAAGGTAAGCCATATTTTCGACATGCTGAGGAGCTACCTTTCTATTCCCACAAATCATTAAACCAAAATGGTAGAGAAGCCAGACTCCTGTGTCAAGCAAAACCAAGTTCAAATTCCAGTTCCCACTACTTAGTATTGTAGGGACCCCATGGGCGCCTGAACAGGGACACACCCTGGCAATATGGCGCCCTTCCTGGTTCTTCTCCACAGTAAACACGCCCACTGGCGCCAACACCCAAGCTCACCCATGCCAAACCTCAGCCAGTCACAGGTCAAGGCTCACCTCCTGCCCAGCCCCGTCCAATCAGTTACCACCCCGTCCACTCTCTCTCCCGCCCCGGAGCACAGCACCCTATAAATGTACGTGCAGTCCTTGAATAAAGCGGAACTTCTCTGGCAAACTGTTAGCCTGGGTCTCGCATGCTTCCTTTGTCCGTGCGCCCCTTCATTTGGTGCTGAAACCCGGGAAGGAGTTCACCCTGTGACAGGGGACTCCTTCCTCGGACCTCCTCGGACTCCTCCGGACCCCCCGGGATTGACGGTCCGCCCCCGTCCATTTTCTCCGGCTCTGGCTTCCTTCACCCACCACCGGCTCATCCGTTAGGTAAGCTCCCTTTTCCTTTTGTCAGGCTTGTAGATTACTTAAACCTTCACCCTAATCACATTCCCCCGGCCCCGGCATTGACACGTTCCCGGCCCCAGAGGCTGAACCTCCGATTCCTCCCTCTCTCTTTCTCTCACTCCTTTTAACCTTCTTCCTTCCTGGGTTCATCCTTGAACCCATCTAACCTTCCTCCTACCGGGTCCAGGACCCCCGCCGTCCAGTAAACCCTATCGCGCTAGGTCCCTCCGGCTTCCGGCACAGTTGCCTCCAGGAAGCAAGGGTCTAGGTGACGACCTACACCCCCTTCCCTCCTGGGTTCATACCCATCTCCTGGGAACAGCACGACTCATTGGGGACGCCCTCTGAGTTCTGTCCTTCTCATCGGCCGGAGGGCTCATTCTATCCCCCTTTTAAACCTTCTCTCTCTCTCTCTAATCCTCTTCGGAATGGGAGCTTCCGCCTCCTCCCTCCGGGGTGATTCACCCTTACAATGTCTCTTAAACAACCTCACCACCCTATCCCTCAATCCTGACCTTAAACCCAAACTCCTCACTAAATTTTGCACACAAAATTGGCCTTATTATCCCTTAGATAACCAAAATAAGTAGCCCCCTGAAGGCACACTCGATCCCAACATTCTCCGGGACCTTGTTAATTACTGCCAGCACCTGAAGAAGTGGAAAGAGATTCCATATGTGGAGGCTTTCCACCAACTTGCTCAAAATCCCTCTCTCTGTCTCTCACCTGCTCTCCTTCCCAGGTTCTCCTTGCATCCAAACCCCCTTCATCCTCACTGCCTCCACTACCCTCTACTTCTGATAATTTTGACCCTGCAGACGAACCCCTTCCACACAGGTCTCCTTCTCCTGTAACTTCCTCTGCTCCCCTACCCCCTCAGTTAACTCCGCTCCATCTGTCTCCTGCGCCTGGCCAGCTGGCCGGTAAACAGCCCTGATCTCCGGGGCAGCTGCTGCGGGGTGAGGGGCCCCCTAGTCAGCCTGTTCTCCCTCCTGCCTCTTCTTCCCCTGTTTCTTCCAGCCCCGCTTTGCCACCATTTCCTGTTCCCCAACCCCTACAGGCAGCTCCACCGCCATCTTCTTTTCCTCCGTTGCCATCTTTTGTCCAGCCATTTTCTAGCCCCACCTTACCGCCATCTTGTTCCCTGCCGACTCCTATTTCACCTGCCCTGGTGCCCTCCTTTAGTCCCCCTGGGACTCGTTCCCAGGGACTCCTCCCTTCCTCTACCATGGCTCCTCTCCGCGAAGTAGCTGGTGCTGAGGGGGTTGTAAGGGTACACGTTCCCTTTTCATTAGCCAATCTAGCCCAGCCAGAAAGGAGATTGGGGTCCTTCACCACTGACCCTTCTACTTACATTAAAGAATTCCAATGGGTCCTTCAGGCATACAGTCTCACACATCATAACATCTATATGTTCCTGGCCAACACCCTCCTTTCCAAAGAACGCAATCACGTTTGGGGTGCGGCTCGGAGTCATGCAGATGAAGTCCACCGCACAAACCCTGCCCT
>NW_007729539.1:232045-234536 GCF_000696425.1 Galeopterus variegatus | reverse complement strand
GCAATGTATTCATGAGTTCCAACTTTATCATGCTAGGAGCCTGTGACTTACAGATTGGCAAGGCAGACCTATCATAGGCTGAAGAATCATGTATTTAAAAAAATCCGGCATCTTTCAATCTTGAGGAAAAAAAAAGGATTGTGTAAATTAGACCATATGCCTATTCTCTGAATGTAATTATTACTGGCTCTAGCTAACGTCACCTGAGTCTCAAATGCAAACTAGTGAAGATCTATGGCCTCAGTATGTGCTGAGAGCCTTTCTACAGGTGTAACCAAAGGTCTGAATAGGAGGCAGAAAACAGCCTTAACTCTTTCTGCTAAATAGGATGCAATTAAGTAAATACTTTGGGTGTGAAATAATTTGTAGGGTTGTGTGTGTGTGTGTGTGTAGTGTGTGTGTGTGTGTTTGGATGATGGCTTGAAAAATGAAGGGAAGAAAAAACAGTCATTCGGCTGGCGAATGTGTCTGCATGATACCAGGCTATCATTTTGACTGACATTGGAACAAAACAACCTGGGATAACTATTTGTTATGATACTGCTTAGATAAATCTTACAGAAGGCCATCAGATCTCAAAATAGAAATATCCAGAATGGGAAAAAAAACTACTGAAAATAGAAAGCTTAAACTCTCAGGGTAAGATGGTTTTGCATCCTGGAAACAAGACATTTTCAGCTACACAATATCAACAGAGAAGTTTAGAAAACTGAAAAAATGATCAGAGACATTTGGCTGTTTAGGGCTGGTGAATTTATTCACCTGTCTTGTGATATTGAAAGTGTTCTTAAGTTTCTTATACCTCAATTTTCTCATGTCTTAATGGAATATTACATATCAGAAAATCCTACAAATGTAAAATTACATTTGTATAGTGCTGTCTCCAGCAAGAACAAAAAAATAAGTGTCAGCTTTTGTAACTAATAATAATTAGAAATATAATTTCCTAGGAAAAGAGGAAAATCTCCATCCAGTTTATTCACCATCAATTTTGGCCACAATTGTTTTGATGAAAACTTGGGGGAGAAGTGAAAGATGTGCTAATGCTATTTTATGGAGAAAGAGTTGTTTGATGTGTAAGGAAAAGAGTGGTTTGAAGATGAAACATGACGGGTCATGGAGAAGTGACTTAGAATGATGTTCTCGTAGCTGGGCTTGGCAATTGAAAAGCTACATTCAGAGATGTTTCCATGAGTTAGAGTACAAAATCATAAAGTTAGCCTTAATCAAATAAAAAAGCAATTACCGATTATAAGTCCTCACTGATATCCCTTAATTTCAATAAATATCAACTCATAAGAACTGGAAACCATTTGACAAAGAACAGTATTTTTCTAAGCTTCTTAACTTTCTCTATACTCAAAGCCCCTTTCATGAGTGTTCAGAAGATCTCTGTTAGTTTTTTTTTATTTTTTAATTTTAATTTTTAATTTTAATTTATCAATATACAATTTGGTTGATTTTTGTGTCCCTTTACCAATTCCTCTTTCCCTCCTACCTCTCCCCCGTCCCCTCCATCAATATTATATCTGTTCATTTGTCATAACAAGTTCAAGGAATTGTGATTGTTGTGTATTCTTCCCTGCCTCTCCCCACCATTTGTTTGCATATTTTTTATTTGCTTGTTTGTTTGTTTGCTTGTTTTTAACCCCCAAAATAAGTGAGAATATGTGGTATTTCTTTTTCTGTGCCTGACATTTCACTTAATATAATTTTTTCTAAGCCTATCTTTGTTGCTATGAATGGTAGTATTTCATTCTTTTTTATTATAGCAAAGTAGTATTCTATTATGTAGATATACCACAGTTTCCTTATCCACTCATGTGATGATGGACATTTGGGCTGGTTCCAATTCTTGGCTATTGTAAATAGTGCTGCAATAAACACTGGAGTACAGGTATCACTTCAACATGATGATTTCCATTCCTCTGGGTATAGTCTCAGCAGTGGGATAGCTGGGTCATATTGTTTGAGGAACCTCCATACCATTTTCCATACAGGCTGCACCATTTTGCAGTCCCACTAACAGTGAATGAGGGTTCTTTTTGCTCTGCATCCTTGCCAGCATTTATCATTCTCAGTGTTTTGGATATTAGCCATCTTAACTGGAATGAGATGGCATCTCAGTGTGGTTTTGATTTGCATTTCCTGAATGCCAAGTGATGTTGAGCATTTGTTCATGTGTCTGTTGGCCATTTGTATATCTTCCTTTGAGAAATGCCTATTTAGCTCTTTTGCCCATTTTTTAATTGGGTTACTTGTTTTTTTGTTGTAAATGTGTTTGAGTTCCTTGTATATTCTGGATATTAATCCTTTGTCAGATGTATGTTTTGCAAATATTTTCTTGCACTCTGTTGGTTGCCTTTTAACTCTGTTAATTGTTTCTTCTGCTGTGCAGAAGCTATTTAGTTTGATATCATCTCATTTGTTTATTTTTCCGTAGGTTGCCCATGCTTTTATGGTCATATTCATGAAGTCTGTGCCCAGTCCC
>NW_007729539.1:227502-231216 GCF_000696425.1 Galeopterus variegatus | reverse complement strand
CCGAGTGATGTTGAGCATTTGTTCATGTGTCTGTTGGACATTTGTACATCTTCCTTTGAGAAATGCCTATTTAGCTCTTTTGCCCATTTTTTAATTGGGTTACTTGTTTCTTTGTTGTAAATTTGTTTGAGTTCCTTGTATATTCTGGATATTAATCCTTTGTCACATGTATATTTTGCAAATATATTCTCGCACTCTGTTGGTTGTCTTTTCATTCTGTTAATTGTTTCTTTTGCTGTGCAGAAGCTTTTTAATTTGATATAATCCCATTTGTTTATTTTTCCTTTTGTTGCGTGTGCTTTTGGGGTTGTATTCATGATGTCTGTACACAATCCTACTTTCTGAAGTGTTTTCCCTGTGTTTTCCTTAAGGAGTTTTATTGTTTCAGGGCATATATTTAATTCTTTAATCTGTTTTGAGTTGATTTTAGCATATGGTGAGAGGTACAGGTCTAGTTTCATTCTCCTACATATGAATATCCAGTTTTCCCAGCACCATTTGCTGAAGAGGCAGTCTCTTTCCCAATGTGTAGACTTGGTGCCTTTGTCAAAGATCAGATGGCTATAGGTGTATGGATTGATTTCTAGATTCTCTATTCTACTCCACTGATCCATGTATCTGTTTTTATGCCAGTACCATGCTATTTTGGTTATTAGAGCTTTGTAGTACAGTTTAATGTCAGGTAGTGTTATGCCTCCAGCTTTATTTATTTATTTATTTATTTTTGCTCAGGATTACTTTGGCTATTAATGGTCTTTTTTATTCCATATACATTTTAGGATAGTTTTTTTTTCCATTTGAGAGAAAAATGTCATTGGAATTTTGATGGGGATTGCATTGAATCTGTAAATCACTTTGGGTAGTATGGACATTTTCACCATGTTAATTCTTCCAGTCCAAGAGCATGGGATATCTTTCCATCTTCTTGTGTCCTCCTTAACTTCTCTTAACAGTGGTTTGTAGGTTTCATCATAGAGATTTTCCACATCCTTGCTTAACTTTATTCCTAAGTATTTTATTTTTTTGGTAGCTATTATAAATTGGCTAGCTTTCTTGATTTCTTTTTCTGAATGATCATTGTTGGAGTATAGAAATGCTACTGATTTGTGTGTGTTGATTTTTTTATCCTACAACTTTGCTGAAATCATTTATCAACTCCAAGAGTTTTTTTGTAGAGGCTTTAGGCCGTTTGACATATAGGATCATGTCATCTGCAAAGAGAAACAGTTTGACTTCATCTTTTCCAATCTGGATGCCCTTTATTTCCTTCTCTTCTCTGATTGCTCTGGCTAGTACTTCCAACACTATGTTGAATAGGAATGGTGTGAGTTGGCATCCTTGTCTAGTTCCTGTTCCTAAGGGAAGACCTTTCAGATTTTCCTCATTCAGGATGATATTGGCAGTGTATTTATCATATATGGCTTTAATTATGCTGAGGTACTTTCCATCTATAACTAACTTATAGAGAGTCTTTATCATGAATGAATGTTGAATTTTGTCAAATGTTTTTTCAGCATCTACAGAGATGATCATATAGTCTTTGTCTTTGATTTTATTGATGTGCTGTATCACATTTATTGATTTGTGTATATTGAACCAACCCTGCATGCCTGGGATGAATCCCACTTGATCATAACGTTTAATTTTGTGTATGTGTTGCTGTATTCTGTTAGCTAGTATTTTATTGAGGATTTTTGCATCTATGTTCATCAAGGATATTGGCCTGTAGTTTTCTACTTTTGATGTGTCTTTGTCTGGTTTTGGTATCACGGTGATGTCTGCCTCATAGAATAACTTTGGGAGAATGGCCTCTGTTTCAATCTATTGGAACAGTTTGTAGAGAATTGGTATCAGTTCCTCTTTGAAGGTTTGGTAGAACTCTTCAGTAAACCTGTCCATTCCTGGGCTTTNATTAGTTTCAAGAAATTTTTTGATTTCCTGTTTAATTTCTTCTTGGACCTATATGTCATTATGTAGAATGCTGTTTAACTTCCATGTGGCTGTATAGTTTCCAGAGTTTCATTTCTTATTTATTTCTAATTTTAATCCATTGTGATCTGAAAAAATACATAGGATAATTCCAAGTTTTTTTGAATTTTTTGATATTTGATTTGTGGCCAAACATGTGATCTATCCTAAAGAATGTTCCATGTGCTGATGAGAAGAGTGAATATTCTGAGGTTGTTGGACAGAATGTTCTGTAGATATCTGCCAAGAGATCTCTGCGTTAGAAAAAAATCTGTGCTGTGACCTCTTCCTATCTCAAGTTATTGCCCTATCCTCCTCTCCCCTACTTTTCCACTTTTTTCTTTATCACTTCTTCATTTCTTAACAGCTTTCAATCTGGTTTCTGACTGTATGATTCTACTAAAATATACTCACCAATATACTTCTTTCCTTTTAAATCTTACACCTTCTGTTTTTGCCTCATTCTCCCTATAGGCTCAGTAGCATTTAGCATTTTCAATATCCCTCTTTACTTAAAAATCATTTCTCTGTTTGCTCCTGTGGCCTTGAATACTCTCATTCACCTTATACTTCTCTGGATAATTTTTCTCTTTGAGTGGTTCTGCCTTTTTCTTTCCTCTAAATTTAGCATTTCCCAAATCAGATTTCTCTCTTGACATTTGAAGGTTTGGGTTAACTTTTCCCAGACTGATTCTCACTAGACTGGCTGCTGCAAAGCTTCATAGAAACTGGCTACACTGAAAGCTTAAAGCAATCAATCTTGGCAGAGAGCTGTAATGTCAGTTCAGGGCAATGGTTCTGCCAGGTTGAATAGCTACAAGAACAGGATATGAGCCCCACACTCTGATCATGCCAGTGGAGGGGATAAGACTCCCACAACCATGAATACTGGAGTAGTAGATCAGAACTCTCCTACTCAGACAGCTGTAATCTTAATGTTTGGACCCAGTTTCCTAATAATTGCAAGGGAGGGGCCTCTGGTGCTTTTTCAGCCAGTGAGTGCTTAGATGTTGGATTAGGTTTGAAGCCAAGGTTCTTCCACATTACACTGCTATTGGATCTCAGCCCCTGATCATGCAACGGAAGGCTGGCACCTCCTTAGCCAAGGAGCTTAGAAGCCTCCCCAGACCAAGAGCCATGGTTCCTCTCCAGAAAACTAATGTGTCTTTTTGTGCTGCCACAGATTGCAAAGAGTCATGGAGGCCTGCATATCTACTGCTACTGCTTTCATTTCTGTGACTTTTCCCCCACTAATGCTATTCCAAAAGGCTGGAGTGTGTGCTTTCTGATGATTCTGCTTGATTCACAACATTTTTTTTCATATGGAATTCATCCACTCTCATAACTTTCCTCTACCTACACTGAGTTCAAGGGCAGAGAGTACAGTTTATTAAATCTTATGTTGCCACTCTCTAGCATGAAGGCTTGTAAAGGCAATAGTTTTGCTCTACCAAACTCAATAAGCAGGCAGCAGGAACTTATGGGCATTTTTTGAGCAGAGGAGTAACACCATCTGAGCAGATTTTTAGAGACTCATTTTTCTTCAAGAATAGCTCCCTTTGTTTACTTCCTATCTTTGTGAAGAGTGCAATCATTGACTCTGTCACCCAAGACCAATACATTGGAGTCATTTCTGAATCTTCTGTATGTCAGTTCCCATGTTAGTGACTGTGGGATTAGAGGAAATAATGCTAGTTATAAATTTTGATTGCTCTACAGAGCCATTTCCTGTTGGCTGTCAGTCAA
>NW_007729539.1:224588-226798 GCF_000696425.1 Galeopterus variegatus | reverse complement strand
TTCAAGAATAGCTCCCTTTGTTTACTTCCTATCTTTGTGAAGAGTGCAATCATTGACTCTGTCACCCAAGACCAATACATTGGAGTCATTTCTGAATCTTCTGTATGTCAGTTCCCATGTTAGTGACTGTGGGATTAGAGGAAATAATGCTAGTTATAAATTTTGATTGCTCTACAGAGCCATTTCCTGTTGGCTGTCAGTCAAACTCTGGGCAGGAACCAAACTATGAAATAGCTATCAAATAGTAGCTTTTCATCTTCCATTGTTATAAAACTTTTCTCTTGTAAATGCCTTGCCTCCTCATCTTTATTAAGCTGTTTAAGCTCAGTGACCTTATTTTCCTGCAGTATCTAGAACAGTTTCATGCATAATTGCAATTGGTTGATTTTGATCAACCAATTTGATGATAGCGTCAAGGTCAACAGTCCTTCAGTTATATAGGACAACAGAAACAAGGGGAAAGAAGCATCACAGGGCAATCAGGAGTGAAAAGAAGTTAGGAGGTATTCAAAGATGTGCCATCCATTTCACAATTTTTATTAGAGTGAGGTCTTCTTAAAGAGCTTAAATGCCACCCTGACCAATTGTCATAAACATACATCTTGGCTACACCCCAGGCAACTGTGCTCTCTAGCTTGATGACAGTGTACTCTCTAATCCAACCAAGGAAGCCCTCTACTATTACTATTGTTGGAAACCATAGTAGGAAACTTAAATATGGGAATGTTTATTGTGTTTTCTGATACATATAAAATTCCTTTAAATTTATCTGTGGACAAAATACAAAAGGAGAACACGGTAGACAAAATAAACAGAAACATGTTTTTCTGGAGGGCAACAGCCTGCACAGATGTCTGACCTTGTTTGTAGAGTTCAGGAAAGCATTACTAGATTTCACAATCTGAAATTAATGCCATCCATCTACACTGGCAACTGTCTAGAGAGGCTGCTCCCAAGGAATCAGCTTACTGGCTGGACGGTAATTGAATGCCCAGGTTACCTGGGTCTTCAGAACAAGATATTTTCATTTGTGCTCAGGTGGACCTTCGTTCTATCAGCAAACTCACTTTGTAAACTTGTTATAAAATATATTGTAATTATACAAAATATTTAACAAAAAAGCCCTGACTTTACTTATAAATATTTCAGCATTATCCCACATGTATCAGCCTATACCCTCCACGATCTGACCCCCTGTATGTCTCCAGCTTCATCTGCAACCACCCATCATTTTGAACCTTTTATTCTAGAAGTGGGATTGTGTATAGTTCTCTCAAATGCTGGGTCACTGAACACCTGCTTACCTTTGTATTTGCTGTTTTCTCTGCCCAAAATGCTGTACACCTCCTATACGGATAATAACATCACAAAAGTTATCTGGTTTGACAAAGATACATAGATATATGAACATTCCGAATCTTTATCGTGAAAAGGAGAAGGAGAAAGAGAAAAAATATAAAGGTGTAGAGTCTTTTCCTCCTCTGCTTTGAAAGGAATTTTTAGCACTTTCCTCTGCACAAGTTATGAAGCCTCTTGGAGTCATCTTAGTTTCTCATCTCTAAAAATGAGGATCATAATATATATGCCACACGGTTGTTAGGAGGATTAAATAAGGTCATATGAAATGTTATAGGCAAAGTAAATACAGTTTTTTTTTGGTTTATTTTAGGCCATCATTCCTATATCTTTAAGATTTTGGTTGTTAGGAGGATTAAATAAGGTCATATGAAATGTTATAGACAAAGTAAATACAGTTTTTTTTTGGTTTATTTTAGGCCATCATTCCTATATCTTTAAGATTTTTTTCCCAGCTAAAGGTCTTAGGGTTCTGTGAGTATTTTTTCCCCCTTTAGGACTGTCCAGAAACTGTCACCAGGAGCCATCACTATTCTATGTATTTATTTTTTGCATCTGTCATGAGGAGGTTTATCTAAATCAAAATTATTAGCTATTTAAAAAAAAAGCACCCAATTTAGCCTAGGAGCTTCAACAACAAGTAGAGGGTAAATGTGGAGGTATTTTCTGAATTTAGGAACCCTACTGCAAATATATTTCCCAAGAAGAAGCTCACTGTGCAGATCCTTCTTCTATTTTTCTCTTTCTAGGATCACAAGAATCCTACTTACTTCTCTATGTACCTGTTCCTCATTCTTTTCTCTGTAGATAAGTCTTTTCTATACCAGCGCAATTAGTAATTTCTGCTCTACCAT
>NW_007729539.1:220186-224448 GCF_000696425.1 Galeopterus variegatus | reverse complement strand
ATATGCCACACGGTTGTTAGGAGGATTAAATAAGGTCATATGAAATGTTATAGGCAAAGTAAATACAGTTTTTTTTTGGTTTATTTTAGGCCATCATTCCTATATCTTTAAGATTTTTTTCCCAGCTAAAGGTCTTAGGGTTCTGTGAGTATTTTTTCCCCCTTTAGGACTGTCCAGAAACTGTCACCAGGAGCCATCACTATTCTATGTATTTATTTTTTGCATCTGTCATGAGGAGGTTTATCTAAATCAAAATTATTAGCTATTTAAAAAAAAAGCACCCAATTTAGCCTAGGAGCTTCAACAACAAGTAGAGGGTAAATGTGGAGGTATTTTCTGAATTTAGGAACCCTACTGCAAATATATTTCCCAAGAAGAAGCTCACTGTGCAGATCCTTCTTCTATTTTTCTCTTTCTAGGATCACAAGAATCCTACTTACTTCTCTATGTACCTGTTCCTCATTCTTTTCTCTGTAGATAAGTCTTTTCTATACCAGCGCAATTAGTAATTTCTGCTCTACCATGACTTCAGCTCTTCTGTATCTCTTTTTGATATAACTTTATAGTTCTAATACCCAACAGCAGAGGAACAGAGTGTCTTTGTCCCTCAGTTCAAATTTTTATTTATTGGATAAAAACATCCTTGTTCCAACCTGTTTTGACCAGGGAAATGGGGGTTAACTGGTACAACATGGCCCCTGATGGACCACCCACACCCCAACAAAAGTGTCACAGAAGACAACTTGGACCTGAAGGAAAAGGACAGCATATCTATTAAAGGCTTTACTTCAAATCTCACTAGGATTTGAGACTACTTGAAATCCTGATAAAGCTTCCAGGAACCATCAGAGGATTCTAGCTGGATCAGGGACAGGGTAGAGAGCAAGGCCAAGGACTGACCTCAGCTTTTAGATTAAGGGAAACTTTTTGTTGTTGTTGTTGTTGTTGTTGTTGTTGTCATCATATTTGGCTTCTAGTCCACTTTCCAGAAAACTTCCTTCTGTAAACAATCCTCCCAACTTGTCTCATCTAGATTATCTGGGCTTCCTAAAGAGTTATGTCAGAGGAGGGACTAGGGAATAAGAAAATAGAGCAAGTGTGGTTTCCTGTTTCTCCCCCATGTTTGATCACAGCTTTCAAATGGGTGTTGTGGAAACTGAGGTGCAAATCAAATGAGATATTCTGTTAGAATAGTGTCAGGTGCAAGTGACAGAAGACTCATACCCCCTGGCTTGGGCAGACATTGTATCTGTCTCCCCAACATCAGTTTCACCCCTTTCCCATTCTGTGTTTCCATGTCATGTTAGTGAGGCTCTCCTACCCCAGCATCTGGATGGGTGAGCTCAGAGTTGTTTAAGCTGCAAGGGCATAGTCATTGCTTCAGAAAATCCAGTTCTGAGCACATCAGCCCTGGCACTCCTCTGGTCACAGAGGTTGTGTAAGAATGAGTATTTCACCAAACTCGATCAGTAGGACATAAAGGTAGCATTTTATAGGAAAAAAATACCTTTCTTACAGATTTACTCAAAAGGAAAATCACTCTTGCCTCAGACAAGGAAACACATTAATCATATTGCAACTGACCATCTTACTACTGAGGGAGCCAGTCTTCATAAGAAACTGTTGTAATGGAAATTAGACAAGAGATGTCAAAAGAAAGTGGGTCTCAATGAAAACATTGACTACTTAAGTGAAACCGACCTAAAGCTCTTTTAATCTGTAATTTTGATCTATGTGAGCCAATAAATTATCTCTATTATTTAAGCCATTTGTAGTAATATATTTTATACTTTCATTTAAAACCATCCTGATACTCTCTCTTCAACACACAAAAAAAGCAGTTGTTGGCTTACATAACTGTGATATTCCCAAGTATTCTACTTTCAGGCATGGCTGGATACAGGAACTAAAATGATTACATCAAGATTTGCCTTGTCTGTCTTGAATCTTTCTTCCACTTGGGTTATTTTGTGCTTTCATGCAGAAGTTCCTGTAAACTCAATCCTTACCTCACCGTGGTCCAAAGATTGCTATTGATTTCACAAATTCTCAGCCTCAAGTCTTGTGGGAAAGTTGAGAAATGCTTGCCTTGAATTCCCAGCCAACTCCTCATTGTTTCTCATTTACTATGATTGCTTCTTGTACCTATCATTGAACCATCAGTGTGAACAGGTAGTCAAATGTCTACCTCTGAAGCAAGGGATGGAGTGAACTACCCTAGCAGAATATGGTATGAATAAAGTCAGGGGTGGTTTACCAGAGGAAAATTGGACATGGTGATCAGAAGAAGAATGAATTCTGGGCAGGAACTAAAATAGATACCTACTAAAGATACTATTACATCAAATCAAGCTACATTAAAATAAAAATAAACCTCAAAGGTTAAGATTATTAATGACTTCAACATTAAAAATCAAGGTTGAAATAATTTAATTGACTTTTTCAAGGTCATGTCCAGTGAATTACAGATCAACTGGGACTAGAATCCAGGACTTCTTTTAGTCATGATCTATCCTTATAACTGGAAGGAGATAATATATCAATAAGAAAAAAAGAGTTAATTGCCTCAGTCAGGTTTTTTTGAACAGTATCATTCTGGAGTCATTAACCTCAGTGAGAGGAGGGTAACGTTTTGTTCTTTTCTTCATTTTAGGAGAAAAACATAGGTGCTCATATTTAATAAAAATGTTATAATCTAGGGAGAAAATCACTTCAAATATGTCAGAGCATATCTCTGTGAAGCTCCTTCCTGTAATTCTTGGCATGTCTGCATTCTAAATCATTTAATTGTTAGATTGTTATATGGATTTCTCCTACAGCCTGATACTCACTGGAAATAAAGGCAGTTGTTTTGATACCGCAAGAACATTTTCTTCCACAGGAGGAATTAAATACAAGTCAGTGATTTATATATGGCTTAGCAGATCACCTGAAATCCTGATTCTCATCTAAAAAGGCAAGAAGAAGAGGAGAAATATGTCAGTGGTTATTCTTTTCCAGGGTAAGGAGTTACTTCCATTGTACCCCCTTCCAATGAACAAGTAACTGGTCTTTCAATAATGAAAGGAAGGAAAGGAGCAAAGATAGTCGTACAGTAATTGCAGGTTCAACAGCTTAAATTCAGAGAGGGAGAACAAAGAAAAATGAAATATTTCCCAGAGTCCAAGGCCTTCAATTCAAGGACCAGTGAGATAGGTTTTTGAAATTGTGAGTCTCTTCCTTTAGCTTCTACAACTACTGCTTAGGTTTCTCATCTGACACTGTCAGGAAGAATCTAAGTAGTTTGTAGGCTACTCCCAAGTCCCAAAGAGATTTTGAAAGTATCATAAAGATTGTGCTAATGCAAATTTTTTTTCTTATAGGATAGGTCAGAGGTTCTATTTAAAATCCTCTTTAATATAAAGTGAACATGAGAAATTCTCAGATAGGAACTCTACACAAAGCAGAGGGAGAATGTGTAACATAATGAAACCAGATTTTGTCCCAACAGAGGGGTCAAATAGCTTCAGTGTAGGACTTCAGTAGTAGTAATTTTGTGTCAGTAATATTCCCTTAGCGGAGCCATGCAGGGAGTTTGGTTGCAAGAAGGGAAAAAAACAGCCCTCAAGTTTTTGGCCTTATGGGTGATTCATCTTTAAAAAGAGGCAATCAGCAATGCAGGTGGATGTAGGAAGTGGTAGAGAGAAAAAAGACACATAAGTCAGTATGAATTTCTACCCATGTTATTGTAAACAGAAGTCATTTATTCATATATTCATTCATTCATCATTCTTCAAATATTTATGAATATTTCTTATGAGCCAAACTGCAGTATTACTCATCGGAATAATTGGAAAAAATTACCAGAAAATTGTAAGAAAACACCTTAGTAATAGTGTGTGTGTATATGCATACATACTTACACATAATACATACATATAATTTGATATGTTATATTTTAACTTTCTATTTTGAAATAACTTTAGACTTATAGAGGTGTGGCATAAAGATTGTACAGAGTTACTTCAAGGAATTCATGTTAAGGAAATAATCAGGCACACATGGACAGATTTATTTATAAAGTTGCTCATTTCATTCAGTCTTATTTATGAGGGCAAAATTGTGAAAATAATATAAATATATATCAACTGAGGACTAGTTAAGTAAATTAAGATGCATTTATGTTTTGATCTTACAGCCATAAAAATCATGATGTTAGAAATTAATGATTTCTAAATTATAACTTCAATTTTGTGGTTTACGTTCACAGACATACACAGAAT
>NW_007729539.1:217398-219710 GCF_000696425.1 Galeopterus variegatus | reverse complement strand
TGTTTTGATCTTACAGCCATAAAAATCATGATGTTAGAAATTAATGATTTCTAAATTATAACCAATTTTGTGGTTTACGTTCACAGACATACACAGAAATTAATGGAAGCTCATACCTAATTAGTGGTTATGTCTAGGTGATGACTATGCTGTTTCCTACTTAGTATGACCTAGCACTTTGAGCTTCATCAGACAAAAATCAGGATTTGAGGAAGGAACATAAAGGACACATCAAATCAGAACTACTGGGGCACAATCCTCTTGTTTTGGATGGTATTGAATCAACTAAATTTATGTTAGCAGAGAGTGTTACTCTTTGTATACTGATATTTCAGGGACAGAAAAAGATGCTCCCTGCACAGAAATGCTAGCCACCTTCTTGCTGATGCTTGGATTTCACACACAGGGACTGAGTGTAAATGCTTACATACTGCAAAGAAGTAACTCAATGAGTTAAATACACATTGTGTGTCAATAACTAAGACCATACTTCAAGAAGGGAATTTCAGAAGAGGCAGAGGGAAGTGAATAAAGGTGAACTTGCTGAAAAAAATGAAAAGGAGTGGGAGCGAATTTGCTGGGGACCAAGAGAGCCATCACTTATTTACAATTCTGCAGCTTTCCTGAGGGTTGACTTACATTTCAGTCACGAAAAAGACCATGTTTTGTAACTATAATCGTCCACTTTTCTGTTGTATTCCTAAATAAAATTTGAAATATTGCTTTATAGTCTTTCCTACAAAATTGGAAGCTCCTTCAAGAATTTCTGTTTTGTGTATAATTATTATCCCAGTACCCAACAACTTTGCAAATAATATAAATCATAAAATATTTATTGAATCAATGTATATTTTTAGAAATAACAACAGGAAATTTTCTGGAATTAGATAGAGCTGGCTTGGTACACTGGTCCTACCTCATACTACTTCTGTGGTCCTTTCTCCCTCCTCTTCTTCCTCCCTTTCTTCCTCTTTCCTTCTATCTAGAAATATTTACTAAGCAGAATACCAACACTATATGAGGTCCTGTCCCTAATTTTGTTCAAGCAAGTCAAAATCTCATAGCCTCAACTTTTATCAATGGCAAATGAAGATAATAATAGTTCTTATCTTGTAGGATAGCTACAAATATTTAATGCAATAAGAAAAATGGATTTCATGCCTCTTTCACTATTTTTACAGTTTCTTAACTTAGTAAATGATAAATGATAATTATGAATAGTATTTTAATAATGTATAATTATATATTCTTGTTGCACTTTCTCATTTATTCATTATTATAATATTTATTGAGCATTCACTGTGGGCCAGGTTGTATTCCATAGATTAGGAATACAAAGACAACTAAGACAGAGTCCCTGTCCTCTGATATCTCACGTCACAGTGAAAAGTGAATCATGAGGGCATTAAGTTATCTGTATGCACTTTTTGGTCTGGCCACGTTAGGTGGCCATTAAACATGTTGTATTTTTCCAAAGTACAGATTCTTAAAAATAAGATAGTCTAAGTCACTCACAGGAGCTGTAAGCTGTACTCTGAGTAATTCACCACTTGAACAACTTTCAGTCTGATAGACAGAAGACCATCTGAGTGAAAGCAAATGAGGTTTGCTTTGCTTCAGGACTCTCACCTGTTAAGCAGAGACATTGTCAGCTGTGCTCTTAGTCAACCCAGCAAGGCCACTGGCCAATTGCCATGTGGCTTGAGGCTAGCGTTTCTATCTCAGAGTCTAGAACAGATATGAGAGTTCCTCTCCAAGACTTCTGAAAATGGAAGAGCCAGAGGTAAGTAGACCTAGATTCCTGAAAGAGCCATGCAAACAAAGGATATTCAGGGCACAAGAAGAACAAAATTTAGGAATAAAACCAAGCTTTATATTAAATAAAATCAGAATGAACCTAGCAGAATATCAGAAATATGGTTCTGGGCATATGCCTAAACTGTAATTTGAATTTTCCTCTTTGCTGGCTATCACTCACATAATGCAAAGATGGGTCTTGCTATCTTAAAGGTAGAGCACTGAGTACTCTTGATCCCTGTTAATTCTTGAGGTACCTAGAGCAAGAGAACAGAGACCATCATTTGGTGGAAGGGGCAAGAAAACACTCAAATCTCCAGATGAAAATTCATGGCAACAGCTTCTAGGCAAGTCCTACTAAATGCAGAAACTTCCTCCTGGCTGCAGAGAAAGACATGTCAGCTGCCACCCTAGTGTAAACCCAACTGAAATATGAGATTAAAAGTTTAGTTAAAATAAGAGCATTTGGGGGCCAGCCCGGTGGCGCACTGGATAAGTGCGCCGCTTGGGAAGCG
>NW_007729539.1:214469-216816 GCF_000696425.1 Galeopterus variegatus | reverse complement strand
TGAGGGTTGTGATCCGTTGCCGGACACGGAAAAAGACAAAAGACAAAAAAAAAAAATAAAAATAAAAAAAATAAGAGCATTTGGGGACATCTATAATATACATATTGGAGAAAAAAAAGGGTTGCGATCCGTTGCCGGACACGGAAAAAGACAAAAAGACAAAAAATAAAAAATAAAAATAAAAAAAATAAGAGCATTTGGGGACATCTATAATATACATATTGGAGAAAAAAAAATGAGGAATTTTGCTAATTATAAACAAACTTTCCTGTTGAATCTAAATAGAAGCCATTTGATCTCTAATGACAGGTCCCTCTAATAATCTTTAAAAAACATTGGGATCTTTGGAGGTGAATCTGTGTGACGGCAGGTGCAGGATTCCTGGATGGAAAGCTTTCCTCTAAGTATGAGTAGTTCAGAAGGTTGGCACTAAAGAGAAGCAGCTGCCTGCCTTCTCTGTTTCCTAGTTACAGCACTGAAGCAAGCTCCCACGTAGGCAGCCAAGAAATGAGTTCTGACTGGGACAATTATATAAATGTCACTCTAAGCTGTTATCTTATCAGATTTTTTTTTTTTTTTTTTCCTTTCAGAGTCCCAGCATCATCTTTTACAGGTACTGGATTACTTAAGATAAAGACAGGGCTTAGATATATTGCCACAATAAAAACAAAGATGTCTCAGACATTGGCTTTATAATATTAGCCGCAAAAAGAGACTGCTTGAAAGGATATGTGAAAATAAAGCAAACCCAGCTCATTCATTGCTCCAGCAGGAATGATAGTCATGCTTTCCCAAGACCCTTGACAGTGACTGATTTATCTGTTACACACTGCATTTTACTGGAGGCAATTCTTTAAATGCAAGGTCACTACAATGCATGCCACATGTCTTTTAACTTATGTTAAAAGCTCCTATGACCTTATGAATAAATCTACATTCTGTGAAACCTACTAAACTCTCTGCCCAATACTATATGAGTAACAAAAGTGAGATCTCTGAGAATGACTACAGGCCTGCCACTTTGTCTGACTGAGATGTGCTAGGAAAACTCAGTAGGCTTTGAAGGGTCCCACAGAAGCACAGGCAGGCAAGACAGGTAATTGGAGATTTGTGCATCTGTGCAATAGAGGCAGCCTTGGTGAAGTGAAAGGGACACATTAGCTTTAGGCTACATTTTCCATTAAGAAATGTGGGCAAAATAATCGTGTTAATTCTTAGAGAACTTTAATTCAGAAATTTATGGTTGTAGATTGTGGTTTTTGTTCTCAATTGTTCATTTCCTTATTGATAGAAGGATCATACTTCACTTTGCATTAATATGTGACTTGAAGGGCCTCCCTGTGGTAGGAGTATACATTCCTGCCCCCCAGGACTTTCTTTGGCCAATGCAAAGTAAGCCAAAGTGCCAAATGCCTCATTAGCAGAGCTTTAAGAGTGGTCATAGTGGAGCCAGATCTCTTTGCCCTCTGCTACAAGAATGCATCTTCAATCTGTATCCTAGAATTATAACACAAATGCAGTAAACTAAAATCAACCTGCAGCAGATATGCATGGGTGAGAAATAAATACTGTTGCAAACCCAGAGAGTTGAGGGCTGTTTGTTATCACAACATGACTTAGCAAAATCTAATATGTGAGCTCATAACGTAAATACATTTATACGGCCCCAATGTGCTACACCTTTACTATATATCAGGCTCTTGTACTCAGCTCACCTATATATTCATTCAATGACCCATCATCAACTGTCATTTCTATTTTTTACCTCCTATCTTTATCAATTTTCAGGCTGTATTGACCTGTTGGTCTGGCACTGTGCAAGCATCACTGAAAAAATTTAAGTGAATTCAACAAATAAGAAACTATGTATCAAATTTAGGAAGAAAATCTAGAAACCATGTTCCACTGACAATTCCATTAAAATGTGAGAATTAGCTTAGGCACAGTAGCCTTCTGAGCCACAGAAGGAAATGGCTTCTCCTAGCTACAATTCACCATCTGAAGTTACTTCTTCAGCCAGCCTGGTTTCTGCACTCTTCTCCAACCATGACACATTTGTTATCACCACCATGACTTTGTTTCTGTGCCTGTCTCCTCTTGAACTGAGTTAAGTATTGAGTGAGCTCCTGATGTGTGCCAGGCACTGCACTGGTCTCTTCAATATACGTTATCTTGTTGAAGGCTCTCAATTACCCTGAAATAATAGGATGACTACCTCATTATTATCACCTCTTTTAATATGAGTTTTAAATGATTTTTCCTATATGGCTAGCAGTTTTTGCCTCAATATTAGTGTAATTTTTGTCATATCACAATGTCCTCTTCATTAATCTCAGAAGAGTTTAAG
>NW_007729539.1:161505-214230 GCF_000696425.1 Galeopterus variegatus | reverse complement strand
AATATTAGTGTAATTTTTGTCATATCACAATGTCCTCTTCATTAATCTCAGAAGAGTTTAAGGCATATACTAAGTCCTGTTCCCTCATGAAATCGTCTCCTATTCATTTAGCCTAAATTTGTCTCTCTTTAAAAAAAAAAAAAACTACCCTGCAAATGTGCTCATTATGGAATTTAAGCAAACATTACATGACTACTTTTACAAATTTCATAAGTACATATTATCCCTGCTTAATTCAATTTAAAATTATAAGACTAAAGCAAGTGTCTCACTCACTTGGGCTCAATCCTTTCTGAATGAGTACATCATTTCCTTTTTCAAGAAAGTTTCTGTGCAGAGGGAGAAAAACTGGACAGGATGACTCAACACCGTTTATGGATGCTTATACCCAGTTAGGATTACAAGAGGAAATTGAGGCTGAGAAAAAAATGACACATGGCAATTAAGAGGTACAAGCAGCATTCCAGGATTTTAGCCTACATATTCAAACTCCGAATTTAAGATGCTTTCTACTGTACCACGTGGTCACTGTGGTTGGATTCTACAACATGTTGTATATTTTCTTAAGCAAGAAAGTTCTCTTGTTTGTCCTCACTCTCCAAATTGCTTAACTATAATATGTATTAAAAAAACCTCCCAGATTTGCTATACATCACTGTGAAACATCCTGTAAGAGATAATACCTCAACTCATTCGGTCTCATTAGTCTTCTCCTTTGAAGGATGGAAAAAAATAGATCTTTCTAGCAAAAATCAAATTTTGCTTGACAGCCACTTGAACTCAAAGGTCAAAGGATGAATATGGGCCCCTTCAGGGCATCCTCATCCATTCAATCTTTTGTCGTGCTTGCTCAGCAGGTAGGATTTGAAAGAAGATCTGCTCTTGTCTAGAAGAAATTTAAAAAAAAAAAAAAAATGGCTGAAAATAATCAGACCTAGGCTTGAGAGCAGCTACAGTCAATGCCACTTCCAATGCTAATATAAACCTTCTGCCAATACTTAGGATTGGAAAAATATTTCCAAAGTGCCATATTTCATGGCTGAGGATAGACCCAGTATAGTGGAATTATATATTTATGCTTAGGGGTGGGGTAAGAGAGTAGGAAGAGAAGGATAGAATTTTTCAAGGGAAAGTCTCAAAAAAGACTGGGCACTTCCACAAATATGTGAAATGGAATGCAGACAGATAAGCCTAAAGCTAATGTCACCAACCATCAATATCCCTGTCAAGCTTTAAGGTCCCAGTGACTTTAATAGTGCAATATCAATTTTAGTTTTCATGCTCTTGTTCTTACTAGGGCTTAGTAAAAAGTAAAGGACAAGCATCAAAAACAGGAATGCACATTTGAAATGAACATCAAAAGCAGAAACCTCTGGTTGCCCCTTGTTCTAACTTCACTATTAAGGAACTCTGTCTCCATGTTTTTGACACACTTACTTTTAGGAAGAAACTGCTTTGAGTGTTCAGAAAAGGTGGTATCAAATGACCGAACATTTCCCAGGTTCTAGGCTTCCAAGCCAAAGCAATGCTTTCTGTTGAAGCTATAAACTGTTGATGTTTGGAAAGCATAGAGAGGTCTTGTCTTGAAACACAACACGCCTTTCTGATTAGTTCAATATTGATGATGTTTAAATACAGAGAAGTAGAAAACATGATCAGATTTATTTTTGAGATTGTGATATTCCATTTCTATGTGGGCCATGCCTTCTTTTCAGGTCAGATGGGCTTTTGCCCTCAAGGGTTTTCAACTGCCACCTCTTTCAAAATAGTTCGTTACTCAGTGACCCAGAGTTTTTAAAAGGCTTAATCTTAGTTTATATGTCCTCGAGTCTCTCCCTTCACTGGGCTCAGGACCTGGCCTCTCTACTGGAAGATGTGCCCAGGACTGAAGTCACTAAAACACCTCCCCACTATCTCTGCAACGCAACTGGGAGAAGTCTCAGCTTTTAGCACTAGTAGGTGGGACAAATAACAAAAGCTTTCTACTGAAGGGTTTTAGTCCAGTATCTCCTGCTAGTGAGGGGAGACAGAGGGTTTCAGTTCCAATAAACTAAAAATAATTAAAGATCTCAAAATAATACTTATGTGTTGAGGGAGAGAATTGAGAATGTTATTTTCTCCAACAGTCACAAATGTTTGAAGAATATAAGAATATTCTTTAAAGACTGCATTAAGAGAAACTTAAATAAAATTGGATTTTTATACTGAGATTTTTTTAATCTCAAAATAATACTTATGTGTTGAGGGAGAGAATTGAGAATGTTATTTTCTCCAACAGTCGCAAATGTTTGAAGAATATAAGAATATTCTTTAAAGACTGCATTAAGAGAAACTTAAATAAAATTGGATTTTTATACTGAGATTTTTTTTAAAAAGAGAAGAGAAAAGCTGGAACATTTCTTTTTTATTCTGTGAAGAGCTTTTATTCCTATTAAAATTATAAACATTTAACTTGGGGAAATAGTCTTGCTTTGATTAGAACCTCTTGATATTTAGTACTATTTCTATACTAAACAAGGATGAAAGTATACTGGTGATCAGCGTGATTATAAAGATTATTTAGTGGCTATGGTAAGTATCCTACCTTTTTGAAAATTGAGTCTTGACTTAAAATAATATAGAAAAGGCTAAAGAGAGTCAGCCTGTGATGGTGGTAATGACCCAGGATCAGACTCAGAAAGAACAAGTTCAGCTTTGCCATGCACTGCTGTGCCACTCCAGGAGAGCTTCTCTATGTTTCAATCCTCAGTTTTCTCATCTGGAAAATGAAAGAAAGTATACTAATTCCTATGACGTGGAGGTATAAAAATACTTTTTTAAAAAAAGTATAAAGCATTTTGCTTAGCATCGGTTGCACTGAAAGTACATAATAGAAAGTCACTCACTGTGATTATTTCTTCAAAGTAATTATTGTAACTTCCACTATCTTCTCACCGATTCAAAATTATTAAATATGGAGAAGAAGGAAAGAAAGCAGAATTCTATTGAATTTCATGTTTTCTCTGTAACGGGAATTTATCTGTAGTGCTTTGGTTTATACCTTTCTATTTCCGCGATTATTCACTGCACCATTTCTTTTGTTGTCTATCATCTGTTGCATAGCATTTATCCACTGTATACTATCCTGCTAACCTTTCAGCTCTTCATTTATATGGAAAAAAATATGTTTCTTGAATCATAATCAATATGATTAGTGGACTAAATTTATAGCATCTAGATTCAGGAAACATACACACATACGTGTGTATATATATATCATGTGTGATCTATATATACTGATCTAAGTATATAAGCACTTGTACACATACATACATATATATTTTAACACATAAAATTCAAACTTAAATTTTTATCATTATTTAAATAATATATTCCAAATGTTCCCCTAAAAGCATACATAGAACTGAAATATTAAACCAAAACTATATATGACTTTCTCAAATATGTCAATTATTTTTATATTATTTATAAATCTTAGAAATTTTTCATTAGCATAATAAAAAACAACTTATTTATGTTTGCATTTTTTTAATCTTAGTGTCAGTTGTGTAGTTGGTACACAATGAATACTGCTGAGTAAATGAATGAATGTTTTGGCTAATTATGATACTTTCAAAAATATGGCATTTGAAAGATTTTAGTACTCACAGGCAATTACTGATAGAACTTTCAAAGGAAGTGCCTCAAAAATAAGTAAACAGACACAGGCACATATACACTAGAAGTACTGCAAATATTTAAGAAGTAGTTCAACGTTCTTTGCTATAAATAGCAGTGACTGACTTTGGCTAACATAAATGGAATTGGAACTTATTGGAAAGTAGCAGATAATCTCACAAAATAATCAGGAAAACTTAATATTGTGGCCTTGAAATATAGGCAGGAAACCAAGATAAGTGGGAAGCAGAAACCACAGCTAGTGTCCAGCATAGAAAGGATTTGGATAGGACCCTACTGCCAGTGCCATCATCACGACTGTTGAAGACACCACCGCTGCTGGACTGTAGGTGTGGCCAGCATGGCCAGGCTAGTGCAAATCAAGTTTAAACTCCATTAGCACTATTTTTTTAACTTAGGTCTAAGTTTCAAAAGTAGTGGTAAAAGCATATGCTTGGTAAAATTGGATTAATATGCCTCCATTCAAACTCCCAGGGTTTACAGATAGGGAAGATCTACTTTCATTGGCTTCCATGATGCACATGATGAAGGACTCCTCCAAATCAAGATGGGAGCTGAGGTTAAGGGGCACTAAGAGATTGACACATATCTTCTATGATGTATTTATTCTACTTTCCCAACCCACACATGTGTGTGCGTGTGTGTGTATGCACACACACACACACACCCTTATTTTTGAACTCAGATTTCAAAGGGGAAAGAATACTCCAATATTGTGGAATATACTATAAAGCATATGTGCTTCACAGGGCCTGGTTTTCCAAAGTCTTGCAGTTTCAAATATTGACCTTGCGGAGGACTGAAAATTTTCCTCAGGCTATAAGTCTCTGGTGTAAGATAAAGATTTGTGGCACAGCAAGGTTGCTGGCTCAAGGACAGATTAGTTACTGATTGTTATGTAAAGATACTGAGAAATTGCTGAAAAGGAATGTTTGCTAAGATCAAGCTTGTGTTGACAAGATCACTTAATTGTCTATGGAATGTCATCTGGCTTGTTTCACTGAAAGTTACCAGACTATGCTGTTAAACTATAACACCACTTAAGTTCTCTTCCTGTAACTTCCTGGTCCAGAAAATAAATGCAGGAAGAGAACCCCAATTCGGGGTTAATTTCCCAAGAAAGGGTTGCCTCTTGCTGGAGGGTCCCAGGGAAGTTAACCACTTTGCGGCTTCTCACTGCTCAGAAGAGATGGGCTTTGAGTAATCCTTTGCGTCTCTGTCACCCAGGAGAGTGGGGTGACAAATCCGTGGGGGGCAAAGCAACACAGTATAACATAATGAGGCTGACCTAACTTTATTAGATTGAATGCACATTTATCCCATCTCCACATAAATAAAACCCCAAATCTAATTAGATCATTTGGTACAACTCAGTGCTCAGACATTCTGGACTAAATGTCCATTTCTCATTTGGTTTTACAATGCTATCTCAAACTTTAGTTGGCTAAATTGTAGGAATATCCACCATTAACACACCTGATATAAAATTGTTAGGAAAGAGAAGAAATAAAAGAAAATGAAATAAAAGTGGGTAGCAGCTAAAGTCGCTACTTCTACAACCTGTCCTGAGGTTCTATTTATGACTTGACTCTACCACTTTATTTTCCATATATCTCTTTCCCTCCCTTCAGCTAGAACTCCAGTTGGTTGGGTTCTTTTCCTATTGAGTGACTCAACCCTTAACTGTTGAATGTTGCAGACACTTAAATATCTTGACTGTACAAGGTTACCATGGTCAAGAATGAACACTAAGGATCACCTTGGCTCGTATCATAATTACTCTTTGCTCTCATTATACAGAAACCAATCTTACTTCTTTGATAATCACAATCAATCACTTCAACTGAATGTAATCTCCTTTTCTGCCTATTCATGCTGCCACTGGAGGATCCCAAAATGGCCAGAAGCCAAACTAAACTTCCAATTCATTAGAGTCATTGGTGGTCTTCTAGCAGAAGTGTTCTCCTGTTGGTAATCAAAAATAGATAAACAGTAAGACTCCGAGGTAGCATAAAAGTAAGCAGACACCTTTTGAGTAACAAAATTAGATCAACTTAGGTCAACTAACCACCTTTGAACAGATGTTTCTATCAGCTTTTTCTGAGATATGTACATTTAATATTTTGGTATAGTCTTTTCTCTTTCTCTCTCTTTGTCTCTCTCCATGTGTGTTATTCAAGGTCAGTTATGAAAGCAGAGTCAGTATGAGTATTAATGGATAGGGAGGGAGGAGTTATGGAATTAAAGGCCCAAAATGGGAGGTTATAAGTTCAGAGAAGGTGTCATTACACCAAGCAGTGAACTAAGAAGCCAAGTGTGGTCAGCTACTGATGTGGGTGTAGGAGTGTATGGAGAGGGTTCTGGGAAGCTGCACCTTTGTTTAGCCACTGCCTCTGTAGATTCACAAACAAGCCTCTGGTGTTTTACCTGCCATCACTCTTAGCAGGAGAATCACATACGAAGGGAGCTGGACAGAAAACAGAGGAGAGTGAGGCCAAGGTGGAAACTGCTACTCCGTGCCTGTCCATCATTGCATAGGATCTTGAAAAGAATTTCAGACAGAAATGAATGCTACTTCACTCTGTTTTCCAGTTTTGCTTAATACTTCCATAAGAGGGCCCCCAACAATTCTTTAGTCAAAGACTAAACTGGAATCACATAGTTCCCAGCATAACCAACTGACCCAACACAGCCCACCATCCTCTGTATCTGCACTTACGTGTGTATGTGTGTGCGTAAAACTTTTACAAAAATAGATCAGTCTAGTAATTATAGCTTTATTTATATCATTATTTTAATACTTAAATTATGAACATTACTCATATTATCAAATTCTGCCCCCCAAAATAAACAAAAAACAAACAAATAAAAACCTAAGAAATAACATGTCTGAGCAGAGAAGTAGAAGTAACATTTTAATTGTCCATTGATAGATGAGAAAAAACTAATGTTAGAAGGTGGCATTCAGGCAGAGGAAATAACATAAACAAAGAATGAGAAGAATACATAATTTGTTTTGGGAATGGCTAATAGCTTGCAATGGACAAAACACAAGGTAAATATAATATTTAGAGACATAATATAATATAAATTCGACTAGATTGAGGATGACCTTAAATTTTATGTCATACAGTTTAGACTTAACACTATGGAAAATGGGGAGGCAACAAATATTTTTTAAGTTTGGGAGTGATGATCAGGTTTGTTTTTCAGAAAAATAATTCATAAGGAAATGTAGGAACTGGATTAAAAGACCAAGGGACTACAGCAGAGAAAACTTAAAAAATAATTGGAAGAGTTCTGGAGAGATATGATTTAGAATTAACTAGGGCAGGGGCTGTGAGAAATGAGATGGGAGGAGAAATTTGAAATTCATGATGGTGGCCAAATCCAATGGCTTGGTGACTAAATATAAAGACTGGGACACAAAAATATGTTAAACAGGATTTTGAGTAATCTATCTTGGGTGGATGTATGGAGAGTAAAGTTAATTTAAAGTCATTACACAATATAACCAGAATTTCTGCAGTGATTTTCAAGGGAGTCCCCATAGAGCTAATCATCAGGGGCTTAGACAAGTGGTCGCCAGACACAGTGGATCATCAGAGTGACAGGGGTGAGGGGTGGGGGAGTGGAGGGTAAGGAGTGGCGAGAGAGGGAAAGGGAATGGCTTTAAAATATATCACACATCAGGTTTAATTCCAGATTTACAAAATCAATTTCTTGAGAAGTGTAGCCTCAAAACATGTATTTTTAAGTCTCTACCCTGTCCCCCATGATTCTGATTGGTTGGCTAGGTTTGTGATCTGGGATGTTGACTTGAACAACCTCAGGGGTGCCAATTATGTCACTGTCTTTGTAAATGTGAAAAAGTATGTAATGTACACATCAGTAAGCAGTGAGTCTACTTATGAAGAATGAAGAGGGTTTTGGGGTTCTTTTTGTTTTGTTTTTTGTTTTTATTGAGCAGGTACCTAAAGGCAGATCATAAATGGAGCAGAATGTAAAGAATAAACAAAAACAAGCCCAGATAGAAGTAATAAAAACATAAGTGTTTCTAGGAATGTCTATAGTGTAGTTCACAAGGTACTGAAATAGCACTAAGAAAGCTCCTGTTGTGCAAATTTGCAACATTGTTACTAATACTTTAACCACCAGAATATAAGATCCATAAGGGCAGGATCTTTGCTTTTGTTCACTGATGTATCCCCAGCATCTAATGTGGAGCCTAGAATAAGTGCTCCATAAATATTCACAGATGAGTTCAGTCATTTATTCAATACATATTATCAAGCACCATGGATTTTCTAGAGTTGGTACTAATTGTGATGATTACATAGACTAATAAGATATTGTCCCAGCCTAAAGGGAGCCAACAATTTAAGAGTAGAAGATATATTTTTATGTGAACCAAGTATTATACGATCAAACAAGTTTTATAGGTGTGTGGAGCAGAGATGGAACCATGAGGCTGTTATGGAATGGACTCGACAGAGAAGCACTTGGCACTCAGAGGTTTGGAAAGTCAAGTATTTTGTTACGCTGGCATGCCCAGATGAGCTAGCGCTCCAAGATCTGAGCCCTGACTTTAGGTCTTACAGGGTTTATATAGGTAGACTCTTTCAGGTTCTTTTAAGTTTTGCTTTCTCAGCATTCATGTAGCTAGTGCAGTAATAATTTTCGTTTTCTCAGCATTCCTATAGCAGTGCAGTAACTATTGCAATAAGCAAGCACAGTTTACAGAAGCAGGAGTGCAGAGCAGTTGATTATCAGTAAAGCTGATACAATAAGCAGGTTCTGTTTTAAAGGCAGAACAAGCTGCTGAAAGAATTAATTTTAAATTTTCCCAAAAAAGCCTTGCAAGGTCAAACAGAAGTACAGAAGCCTAGTTAGGATCAGTTTTCTGAAGACACAAAATGACGTTGAAGTAACAATGTGCAGGTGCACAATAACAATGTTATATAATAAACAACAAGAGTGCATGCTGGGAGCTAAATCATCTTTATATAAGCCATTATGACATGGTTTTTGTTATTGTTCATGTGCTCAGTTTGTTGTTAAAAATGTGTAAGGACCTCAAAGGTGTTCTGCCAGTGTGCACTCTGTGAACTCGACTTTAGTACACACTTAGTGAGGCTTTTCTTGGCACTAAGGGGGGGCAGCTGTCTTAGTAAATAAGACATACCATGATTCTGATTTATCCCACCATTATTGCATGTTTTCATGTCAAATAAACTTTATTCTGTCAATATTTTTGAAATAGTGTTTTGTCCTGAAGCAATGTGTCACAGTAGAAGAAGGTACATGATTCCAGACAGGCCCAAAGGACAGAGTTCTACATTTTACTAGCCTGGAAAACCCATGGTTCTGTTGCCATTCCTTTTGCAACTTTTCAGCCTTTCTTGACTTCCTGGAGACTTTAGTGCAGCAGAGTCTTAGAAGATAATTAGAGGTTGGGCAGGTAGATGGGGCTGGAAATGAGAAAAAAAAAAATATTACAGGAGGAAGAAGCAGCTGACTACAGATGTTTTGCAGATCATGTTGCTTTCCAGAGATGGCAGAGATTTCAGTATGGCTGGAGTGCAGAGTGTGATTCAGGGAAGAAGACTGCAGGAACAGAAAGTTTAGAGGCAGGAGCAGAGGTCAGACTCAGGCTTTGCTCACTGCTATATTCCAAGTCTAGAACAGTGCCTATACGTTGTAAATGCCCACTTTATTAAAAATAAATTAATGAATCAAGGTACTACAAAAAATAATTTTGAATTTATCCAAGAGGAAAGTAGAAACCACTGACGATTTAAAGCAGTTGAAGAACATGATAAGGTTTCCAATTTAAAAAGATCAATTTAGCATCATTGTGGTTTCTTGTGCCGTTAAGAGTAAATAGAGTAATCAGATGATTATTGCAATGGTCAAAACAAAAGTAGATAAGGGTCTCAAAAAAGAATAAAGGTTAAATTAGAGAAGTGCCTAAATCTATTTTTATGTCTAGGGCAATGAGCAGAAGTGAAGTGTAATAGTTGGAGATAGCTATTGGGAGGATGAGGAATTCACCAAGATAAGAAATACAGGAAAAGAGGATATTTAGGGAAAGTTCATGAGTATAGTTTTGTACCTAGTGTTGTTTAAGTTATTCATGGAATATCCATGTAAGGATATGCAAAAGGCAGTAAGGATTTGTAGCTCAAAAGAGAGGCCTGACCTTTAGATATAGATTTGAGGGTGCTTAGTACATATGGGGCTCTTATCAACATATACATGGCAGTCAAAACATGGGAGTAGAAGACATCTCTCAAGGAAAATCCTAAAAGTGAGGAAAAAAAAAAAACAGGTAAAATACTAGCACTGTAGGGGGGTAGAGAAGGAAGAGGCTTCAAAAGAAGCTGAGAATCTCTGAGTATAACAATAAACTTAAAAAGAGAAAGCGAGGGCTGGCCCGGTGGCGCACTGCTACAGTGCGCCGCTTGAGTAGAAGACATCTCTCAAGGAAAATCCTAAAAGTGAGGAAAAAAAAAAAACAGGTAAAATACTAGCACTGTAGGGTGGTAGAGAAGGAAGAGGCTTCAAAAGAAGCTGAGAATCTCTGAGTATAACAATAAACTTAAAAAGAGAAAGTGAGCAACTGTTCAGCAGCAGCCCACCCGTGATCTAGGTCAACCAGGTCCCTAAGTCTAAGTACCCACAGCTGAAGAACAGCCAATGAAAGGCAGAACTGTTGACTAAACAGACAAAGACTGTTTATCAGATTTATACCATAATTAATATTTTTATGTAACAAGTTATCCATTAAATAAATTTATGTGTCACTTTTTTTAGAATTGTTTTGTCTTCTCAAATAATTCCTTTTGTTGTTTTCCTAAATTCCTGAGTTAAAAGACCTTTGACATACTTTAAATGAAAGAGGCCTAAAATTTCAGGAACCCAAGCAACTGACTAAAGTTTACAAAAGAAGTGACTGTCTCAGGACTACCACATACCTAGAGACCTTTCATAATTATTTGGATGGATGACGTCTCTATATCAAAGAACAACTGTCAAGGTTTCAAATATGGCAAGTGTGAGTTCTATGAGCTCAGGGACTTGTATGTAAGTGTTGCTCTGTAAATATTGTGGTAAGGACGTAATTACACTGGCATAGAATCTCAGACCTCAAGATGCTGAGCTATAATATGAATGAAAAATAAGAGTCTTGACATTAATTATAAGCAGAACTGTCAGACCAGGCAATTTGTACCCCTCCCCACAACTGACCTTTGAAATATGACTTTTAATGGATATATCTGCATAATGGCTTTTCTCTGTTACTTTCACTTAGAGCTAAATGACTATAGATTGAGAAAGATTACAAATGGACGTTTATGGCCTGAGTGCCAAGGTATCTGACCATGCCTAAATGGAACATCAAATCTTCCAGGAAAAGCATAAAGTTTGTAGAAGCAAACTGCCTACTGATCTTTTACCACCCATTTATGTGGGTCATTGTAATTATTGTACTAGGATGGAAAAGCAATGGCATTTTATTGTAAGTAGAAAAGTTTTAAGCATTTTGGGGAAGTCTCACTCTGACTCATGTATGGGCAAGAACATCACTTATCTCTCAAAACATATAGTGTTCCATGTGGCAAATTTCTTTAACTTTTGACTAACAAAAGGGCTTACACCCTATAATCTTTTAAATTATGTCAGGTTCTTCGTGGGAATAATTAGTGGGGTTATAAGTTTTGCTATTTTTAATAAATAATGTGGAAATTAAATAGGAAATATATATAACTTGACCAGAGACACAAAGTTTATTGGAAATATATATGGGACTAGAATTCAAATCTTCAATCTCCACGAGTAATGCTTATTCGTCTGTTTCTATATTTATTTGTTTTAACCACACTACGATGCTCTTGACAGCCAGCTGAGGAAATCAAAGGCACCAGTGGAAACCTGTTATATCAAGAAATAACTTTGTTGCAGCAAGAGCAATGTGATTGAAGAATTGACCTCCCCGAGGCAAGCCAAAAAGTTTTCTAATAAAAAATCAGACTATGATAAAACCAAGTTAAAAATACATAATTGGTTGTACACACACTAATACATCATTGAGCTCTCACTAATCTTTTAATCTATTTAATTCAGAACCCTTAAATTAGATGTAGAAGAAAATCATGCTATTAACCACAACAGTGGAACAACCTATTAGCAATGGACCACGAAGTTACAACTCTTTCTACTCTTGTGATAAAGAACGATCAAGTGCTTTGATTGATTGGAACATCTCATGTATTTTCTAATTGCACACAGAAGCTGAATCTAATTTACCTTATTTTATGAGAATCATATTAAAATGCTGTGAAGAGAAAAGTGTATCCTGTAGGTCACACTACATCATAATATGAACATCTCATGTATTTTCTAATTGCACACAGAAGCTGAATCTAATTTACCTTATTTTATGACAATCATATTAAAATGCTGTGAAGAGAAAAGTGTATCCTGTAGGTCACACTACATCATAATATATTCCGGGGTTAAAATAAATGATTGTTGAATAAATTTAAGTGACTTAGAGTGGAAATAGGAAAAACATTCCTCTATCTCAAGCTATTCACTGATTAGTCATGGTCTGTAACTTATCATTTCTTGCTAAATACACACATGTGCACACACACACATACTTACTATTCCTTTTCTCCTAGGTATTCTCATAGTTGGATCCTCTGAATTGTTTTAGATCCCAACTCAAGTATTACCTTATCCAAGAGTTCTTTGACTAACAAAAAGAATATTCTCAAACGTAATTACCCAATTTTATTAAATCAATTAATATTAAGAGCAATCTTATATGTTTATTTGCTATTTTCTTTACTCTTTCTGCATAATTAAAATGAAAGTCTAACCAGTTCAGTGGCCTTGTTTGTCTTAGTCACCGTTAGATTCCCTGTGCCTGTAATGACACCTGTCAAAAACATTCATTATATATTCATTTATTAAATGATCAAATAAATAAACTTTTACTATAAAAGTTTTGCCAAAATGTTCTAAAATACATGACTTATAAGTCACAAAGACAAAAAACTTATTTCTAAAATCAACCAAGCATCTTTTGATAGGTGATAAAGCAGAAACTCAGAAACTAAAGAAACATGAATACATTAACAAGTGTGAACATCAGTAAAACCAGGAAAATGGGCAAAGTACCTTGTCTTTCACGGAAGTGTTTGTTTACTGTGTCATTCGGCGCAGGTACATATACAATATTAAATCAATGGTTAGTTGATAAAGGTAACCAGTACCTCTGTCCCCTTTTCAATTTTATACAGGAATTCAACCAGATGTGCATTCCTTAAATATTGATCATCTATCTATCTGTCCCTTATCTTTACTTGTATCCAATTTAGAAAGAAATATCTTCTTAGATAGACAAAAAACAAGTAATTCTATGAATACATTTCTTAAGTTAAGGACGCAAGCAATAAGAACAGCACATCAGACTTTCGGAGGAAATGATTTAAAGATTCTTTAAAGCAGCTTGTTGGAACGAAGAGAATATAGAGTTGGGGGGACTGACTTCTGGTTTCCTCTCAGAGATCTACTGAGCTGGGAAAAGCATCACTTCCACTCATACAAAGAATCACAAAGCTGGACAAATGGAAAGTCGTGAATTTTCTTGACTCAGGTGAGATAGCTGTGCAGCAAAGTAGTCCAAAATCTATGGAGAGTCAGACATCAAAATTCAGGGAAACTAGAAATGTATACTCATTTATTTGAAATAGACACAAGTTGCTGGTAACAAGAGTTCCTCTAGAGAGGTTGAAGAATTTGTAGAGGCTGACCATGCACTAGAAAAATTGTGTGAACCCCAGGGGGCCACAGAACTTGGGGAGTGTGAGCTCTTTTCAGAGTTTTTCTTCACAAATCCCACGTGATATTCACAGAAAAAGTTGGAGAAGGTTATAAGAAATGATCTTTTGTGGTACTGACCTGTGAGAGGGAAGAGTATCCACTGCAGGAGAGACAGCAACTGTCCAAAGAAACTTCACCCCTATTTCTCTTACGGAGCAAAAACTTTCATCTATGAGGGAGCAGGCAAAAAATAATAGAATTTTAAGGATACTCGTGAAAACCCATTGCAGATGAGAAGGGAAAAGGGGAGGAAAACTACTCCTTGTGAGTGGGGAAGGAACATTCGTGGGTTCAGAAGAATGACTTGGAAAAGGGCAAGTGAACTGAGCAGTCCCCATGTTCCATGGACACATTGCCTACCTAATCGGCCATTCACCTCTGGATAACAAGTGCTAACTAACAGACAAGGGACAAGAGAATGGAAAGAGATACCCTGAGGTGCAGCACCTAATGCTGATAGTGAAGCAGGCATTGAGAAAAAACTCTCTGGCAAGCTAGCTGTCACTATGTATCATTAAAAATCTCAAACACAGCACAACTTCTAACTCAATAGCCTGCACATAAGGCCTAGAAGAAAGAGCATGCCCATTCCTAGGCATTAAAACCATTTACCTCACTTTCTACTGTTCTGCACAAGATGTTTGGCTTTCACTTATTGTGAGAGCTAATAAAAATAAATAAATAAATATACAAACAAATAAATGTGGAAGGGGAGAAGACATAACAATCACAATAATTCCTTGAACTTGATAAGATAAGTGAACAGATATGATGTTGATAGGTGGGATGGGGGGAGAGAGAGGGGAAAAGGAGGAATTGGTAAAGGAACATGAAAACAACTACATTGTATATTGATGAATAAAAATAAAAATAAATAAATAAACAAAAAGACATTTAAATGCTGAAAACAAACACGAAAATAACAACAAAAACATAAAAACAAAAAAATAAACAAACAATAAAATAACAACAAAAACAAACAAAAACTGCTTCCTGACAACAAAGCAATTATCAGAACAGATTCAAAGATGACATAGATATTGGAACTAACATAGAATTTAAAGTAACTATAAATAATATATTAAAGGCTCTGGTGAAAAGGTGAAAAACCTGAAAGATAAAATGAGTAATTTTAGAGAGATAGAAACTATAAGAATGAATCAAATAGAAATGCTAGAAATTTAAAACAGTGTTACAAATGAAGAGTGCCTTTAATAGGTTCATCAGTAGACTCAGCACAACTGAGGAAAGAAACAGTGAACTTGAAGACAAATCATTAGAAATTACCCAAACTGAAACACACACATACGAAAAGGGGGAAAGGTGGTGGTGGTGAACAGAGCAGCCAAAACCTGTTAAACAATATAAAATAGTCTCATATATGCATAACTGGAATCTGAGAAGAAGAAGAATAAAAGAACAGAAAAAAATATTTGAAAAAATAATGGTGGGAGGGAAGGAGCGGATTTAGGGGAGCAATAAGTTGGGTAAAGGCATGAAGAAAAATCATGATTTGTAATAATGAATATGCTATTAGTAAAACAATAATAATGGCAAAAACTTTTCCAGAATTGTATAATTGTATTTGTGTGACAAATAAATGAAATGGTAAAACTATAGAGAAAGAAGAAAGATCTGTGCTCACCTGAGATTTGGGTAGGTGTGGGAGTGAGAGAAGGTGTTAACTACAAAAGGAAAGTGTGAAGGAGTTTTAGTGGTAATGGAACCACACCATAAATAACTGCAGCGGTTTATACATTCCTCTAGGCAACTGTCAGACCCCATGGGACTCAGCATCTGAAAGTGGATTTTTACCATATGTAATTTTTTAAAAATCCCCCAGGGTGTGGGGGAAACTAGAGATGGAATTCAGACAGTGAAAACTTAATCTAATTGTATCACAAATCAATCATATAACCATAATAAAAGGAGTAGGAAGAAAGGAGCTAACCTAAGCAATTTTAACAAACAGTGTTTTGACTAGATACATAAGGCTAAACCAACAGGAACTGTGCACAATACTATATTCTATTAGGTAAATGTGTTTCTTACAGGAGTAAGAGTTACCATTTCATAAACTATGTATTTACTAGGGTTGTAGTAAAAAGTTAATATATGAGAGCTAGATTCTCATTATTGAAGAAAGAACCTACAGAAAAGGGGGAAGACTAAAATAAATCCTGTGGTGAGATATAGATATGGATATAGTATAGACTTAGACATAAATATATAGACTACAGATATAGATTGGAATTGGTGTTATCAGTGTAAACTCATGAAGTGATGATAGATGATAGATGTAGATGATATGTATGTATGTGTGAGTTAATATATGTACATATATACATACATTTCCTAGGTTTTGTACACATATTTCTTGGGTGCTAGTCCCTGAGAGGGCCTAGAAGCATTGTCTGCTGAGAGAACCAGGCAATGAACCCACCTTGCGCCCAGATCATGGTTTCTAAATATCATTCGCCAATAAGAATAACAGGGTTTCTTGGAGAAGTGGCTGATTCAAGTCTCTCTCACAGAATATACTCATGCAAAACAGCTCTGGAGTATATGCATTGGCAGAAAGTAACAACGTGTTCAAAAACCAAAAGAATGATATGTCAAAAGGGCACAGTTTCCAACCTGAAAAAGCTCTCAATGACCAAAGCTGGAGCAATTTAAGAAGCAAAATAAGAAACAATAGTATTCAATTCCCCCTCTCCAAAAAGTAAATATTCTTTAGGCCATACCGATAAAAATAAATAACTGAATATGTAAAATAAATGGAAGAGGATGATTCTTCCTTAAAGAAGAATTCCAATTAATAAATGTATAAGTAAGGAAAATAGCATATCACTATTAGCACCACATTAATAACTGCTGCATAATCTACTGAATGGAGGAATACTAAAATTAATGCAATAAAAGGTTAAGAAGAAACAATATATTTGTGTAGTCTTAAAGAATCTCCAAAGTTAATATTTATTATTTACAAGGAGAAAAATTGTGAATTTCCAGTGGAGAAAACAAGTAGATACCACCTTAACCAAGGGATCAAGATTAACATCTCCAATAATGAGACACAACATCATGTACCTTCAGGTATGATACACTGAGAAGTTACGGTGTTCACCTCCAGTATTCTTTTCAAATAAATAACCCAAATTTAATTATGACAAAACATTTTTAAAAAACAATATATTAAGTTATATTGTACAAAATAATTTACCAGTACTCTTCAAAAGTGTCAAATCATGAAATGCAAAGACAGACAGAGATTGTCATAGATTGGAGAAAATAAAGGAGATATGAGAAGTAAATGCAACGTGGTTATTCTGGATTCAATCCTGGAACAGAAAAAAAAAAAAAAAAAAGACATCGAGTGGAAAAACTGATGTAATAGAAGTAAATTCTGCACTTAAGATAATAGTATTATTCCAATGTTAATTTGTTATTTTCAATAATTATACTAAGGGTATGTAACATTTTAATTAGGAAATCTTTGATGAAGAGCATATAGAGCATCTCTAGTATTTTTTCCATTCTTTGTAAGTCTAAAATTACCTCAAAATAAAAAGTTATAAAAATACAATTATAAAAAGGGAGTGTGGCTTTTGAAGTTTAAAAGCTGTGCTCAGACACCTGCCAGTTTATGAATTCGATGAGTAATTACACTTCTCTGTCTTCACTGTAAAATATGAATTAAAATTATCCCTGATTAGGTGGGGTTGACATCTCCTTTTGTAAATACCTTCTGAAACTGAAAACTAAATATCTTTCAGAGCAATAATTTTATTAGGTATTTTATTTGATCTTTAAAATATCCGCTAAACATTTAGAACCAAGTTAGGTAAATTAAGCGAGATTATGTAGAGTAATATATTTTGTTTTGCTTTTTCAAAGAGTGGGGACTTGATGTTAATGGCAAAATTACATTTAAAAAATTATTTTGAGTGAAGAAAATGGGACATTGTTAGTTTGTTCCCATGAAAATTGTGTGCTAGAAATGTCATGTTTCTTTATTTTCTGTATCAGAAACAATTTATCCTCCGGCTCCCTTCAAACAGATCTTGATAGCAGAATTAGGCATTATTGGGGCTATATCCCTACTACTCCATTCAATGGAAATTAAACTAGCCCTGGGGCTTGTACATTTTCAAGTATGTAAGGAAAATGCAAGTCCATGAGAATCACCATTGTTTGTTTAGGTCATTTTGCTAGATGAGGAGCTGTGCTCTGAGTATGTATCAGGTACAACTGCTTCATGGGGAATGCAGAGAAAACCCTAAAATATATTCTGTACACAACAGCTTTGGCCATACTGTAGTCAAACTAAACTAATCTAAGCTAATAGTGATTGCAAATAATAATAATAATAATAATAACAACAATAATAATAAAAGTATCAAACTGTGGTTTAAAAAATATACAAACAGGCAGCCACAATCATCATGTGAGCAGTCAACCACCACTGAAGCCCCCACTGCCAAGCAGGAAACCTGCCAATGACACTGCCACAGCCACTGCTGCCTCAGGGTAGCCTGCTACCACAGCTCCAGCCACAGCAGCTACTGCCACTGTACAGGCAGACTGCCTACCCCTTGACTGCATTAGCACAAGGAGGGTCACCAGAGGAGTCCAGGGAAGGAGAGTAGCAGAAGAAGCAACTGCTCATGCCAGATAATCAGACATCAACAGAGAGATATTAGAAATATGAAAAAAACAAGAAGGAATACAATAATTCTCAAGTACCAGATTCCACAGAGCATGAAATCCTTGAAATGACTAAATAGGAATTTTGACTAAAATTCTTAAGAAAATTCAATGAGATGCAAGAAGACACAATTAGACTACACAATAAACAGAGCAAAACTATCCGGTATATGAAAGAGGAAATTCACAAAGAGATGAATACTTTAAAAAAGAATGTAGCAGAACTTGTGGAAATAAGTCATTTAATTAAATAAAAAGCACAACTGAGAGCTTAAGCAGAAGGCTAGAGCAAGCAGAAGAAAGAATTTCTAATCTTAAAGACAACCTCTTCAAATAACTCAGGTGGACAAAAATAAAGAAAAAATAATTTTAAAAAAATGAAAATTGAAGAAAGATAATAGACAACCTTAAGCACACAAACATCCAGATCATGGGTGTTCCTGAATAGAAGGAGAAACAAAAGGCATTGAAAACATATTTGATGAAATAAAAGAGAAAACTTCCCAGGTATAGGGAGCGACACAGACCCTCAGACCCAGGAGGCTCAAAGATCCCAAACAGATTCAATCCAAAAAGGCCCTCTTTGAGACACATTATAGTCAAACAGGCAAAACTCAAAGACAAAGAAAGAATCCTAAAAACAGCAAGAGAAAAGCATCAAGTCACCTGTAAGGGAGTCCCAATCAGACTAATAACAGCAGACTTCTCAACAGAAACTTTACAGGCCAGAAGAAAATGGGATGATATATTAAAAACACTAAAAAAAAAAAAAAAGACCCTGCCAGCCAAGAATATTATATCCAGCAATGCTGTTATTCAGAAATAAAGGAGAAATAGTGTATTTTCCAGACAAATGAAAACTGCTAGAGTTCACCATCACACAACAAACTCTACAGGAAATTCTCAAGTAAGTCCTGCATCTGAAACCTGAAAAATGATAATTACCTCCATGAACCCACAAGAAAGAACAAAATGCACTGGTAAACAAAAACGCAAATGAGAAGAAAAAGAAACTAAATCTTACCACCTCAAAAACCCAACAAACATCCAAGACAAACAACAAAATGGAAAGAAAGAAGCAAAAGATATTTAAAACATCCAAATGAAAATCAATAAAATGCCAGGAATTAGATAATACCTTTCAATAACAACCCTAAATATAAATGGATTAAATTCCCTACTCAAAAGACACAGACCAGCTGACTTGATTGAAAACTAGACCCAGCTGTATGTTGACTAAGAGAGACTCACCTCACCTATAAAAACACACACAGACTAAGAGTGAAGCAATGGGAAAAGATATAACATGCAAACAGAAATTAAACATAAGCAAGAGCAGTTATTCTTATATTGGATAAAATAGACTTTAAACTGAAAAGTAGGAAAAGAGACAAGACGACTATGTGATAATAAAGGGACCTATCTAGCAAGAAAGCATAACAATCATAAATACATATGCAACCAACATCAGAGCACCCAGATACATAAGTCAAACACTATTAGACTTAAGGAAAAAGATAGACTTAAATATGATAATAATGAGGGACCTGAAGACCCCTCTCTCAATACTGGAAAAATCATCTACGCAACAAATTCACAGAGAAATATAGGATTTAATCTGTAATTTAGACCAACTAGACTTGGCAGATATCTATACAACATTTCATCCAACAACCACAGAATACAGATTCTTCTCATCAGCACATGGAACATTCTCCAGATAGACCACGTTAGGTCACAAATCAAGTCTCAACAAATTTAAAAATAAAAATTAAATCATTTCAAGTATCTTCTCAGACTACAACTGATTAAAACTACAAATAAATAATAAGTGAAACTCTGGAAACTATACAAACACGTGGAAATTAAACAACATACTCCTGAATGACATATGGGTTCAAAAATAAATAATACAGGAAATCAAAAAAATTTCTTGAATCTGATTAAAATAAGAAACATCATATCAAAACCTGTGGAATACTGCAAAAGCAGTACTAAGAGGTAAGTTTATTGCAATAAAGACAAATAAATTCAAATAAACAACTTCAAAGAGCTCAAAAAACAAAAACAATCCAATCCCAAAATTAGTGCACAGAAATCAATAATTAAGATAGAGCAGAACTAAATGAAATTGAAACTTAAAAAAGGATACAAAATATCAATGAAGCACAAAGTTATTTTTTTGAGAAAATAAATAAAATAGACAAACCATTAGCTAGGCTAAAAAAAAAAAAAAAAAAAAAAAAAAAAAAAAAAAAAAAAAAAAAAAAAAAAAGGGGGGGGGGGGGGAGAAGGCCCAAATAACAAAAAGCAGAAATGTAAATGGAGATATTTCAACTGATGCCACAGAAATACAAAAAAATATTAGAGACTATTTTAAACAACTATGCTCCAACCATTTGAAAACTTGGAGGAAATGGATAAATTTCTGGACACAAAAACTACCAAGACCAATCCAAGAAGAAATAGAAAACCTGAACAGACCAATAACAAGCATTGAGATTGAAGCAGTAATTAGCACTCTCCCCCCAAATGAAAAGCCCAAGACCAGATTCTACCAAACATTTAAGAGGAATGAATACCAATTCTCTTCACACTATTCCAAAAAATTGAAACAAAGATGAAAAGACCATTCTCCCCTAATTCTATGAGGCCTGCATCACCCTGATACCAAAACCAGACAAAGATACACCAAAAAAAGAAAACTATAGGCCAATATCTTTGGTGAACATAGACTCAAAATCCTCAATTAAATATTAGAAAATAGAATACAGCGCCACATAAAAAAAATTATAGACCACAATCAAGTGGGATTCATCCAATAGATGCATGGATGGTAAAAATACCCAAGTCAATAAATGTGACACACTGCATCTACAAAATCAAGGACAAAATCCATACAATTCTCTCAGATGGTAAAAATACCCAAGTCAATAAATGTGACACACTGCATCTACAAAATCAAGGACAAAATCCATACAATTCTCTCAATAGATGCAGAAAAAGCATTTGGCAAAATTTCACATCACTTCATGATAAAGACTCTCAACAAATTAGGTATAGAAGGAAAATATCTCAATACAATAAAAGCTTTATATGATAAGCCCCCTGCCAATATCATACTGAATGTGAAGAAGAATGGGGACAAGACAAGAGTGCCCACTCTCACCACTCCTTTTTAAAATAGTAGTAGAAGTACTAGCCAGAAAACCAGGAAAGAAATAGAAATAAAAGGCATCCAGATTGTAAAAAATGAAGTCAAATTGTTCTTGTTTGCAGATGACATGATGCTATATATAGAAAACCTGAGAGACTCTACTTAAAAAGCTCTTAGAGTTGATAAATAATTTCAGTAAAGTTGTAGAATAGAAAATCAACATGCAAAAATCAATATGTTTTTATACTCCAATAACAAACTAGCAGAAAAAGAAATCAAGAATGCTAGCCCATTTACAATAGTCATAAAAAAGTAAAATAAAATAAAATACTTAGGAATAAATTTAACCAAGGAGGTGAAAGAACTCTACAACAAGAACTACAAGTCACTGTTGAAAGAAATTAAAGAGGACACAAAATGATGGAAAGACAGTCCATGCTCTTGGATTGGAAAAATTAACATTGTGAAAATGCTCATGCTACCCAAAGCAATCTACAGATTCAATGCAATCCCCATTAAAATACCAATGACATTCTTCACAGGAATAGAAAAAATAATCCTAACATTTGTGTAGAATAACAAGAGACTCTGAATAGCCAAAGCAATCCTGAGCAAAAAATTAAATAAATAAAAATGAAGCCAGAGGCATAATACTACCTGAGTTCAAATTATACTACAAAGCTGTAGTAGTCAAAACAGCATGGTACTGGCCAAAAAACGGACACTCAGTCCTATGAAACAAAATAGAGAACCTAGAAATTAACACAGACTTACAGCCAACTAATTTTTGACAAAGGCTCTGAAAAAAATACACAGGGGAAAAGACTGCCTGTTCAATAAATGGTGCTGGGAAAACTGGACATACCACATGGAAGAATGAAATTAATGTACCTCTTGCCATGTACCAAAATCAACTCAAAATGGATTAAACATTTAAATATAAGACCTGAAACTATAAAATTCCTAAAAGAAAACATTGGGGAAGTAGGACTGGGCAAAGACTTTATGAATATGACCCCAAAAGTACAGACAACAAAAGGAAAAATAAACAAATGTGTTTACATCAAACTAAAAAGCTTCTGCACAACAAAACAAACAATTCACAGAGGGAAAAGTCAACCAACAGAGTAGGAGAAAATATTTGCAAACTATGCTTGTGACAAAGAGTTAATATCCATAATATACAAGGAACCAAAACAACTTAGTTAAAAAACAAATAACCTGATTAAAAAATGAGCAAAGGAGGTGAATAGGCATTTTTTAAAGGAAGATATACAAATGGCCAACAGACACATGAAAAAATGCACAACATCACTCAGCATCAGGGAAATGCAAATCAAAAGTACATTGAGATATTATTTCACACCAGTTAGACTGGCCATTATCAAAAACACAGAGACTAGCAAATGCTGGAGAAGATGCAGAGAAAAGGGAGCACTCCTACACTGTTAATTGTAAATTAAAATTAAATTAAATTAAATTGACTGTAAATTGGTACAGCCATTGTGGAAAACAATATGGAGGCTCCTCAACTACAGGTAGAACTGCCATAAGATCCAGCAATTCCATTGCTGGGTATACACTCAAATAATGGAAATCATCATGTTGAAGGCATACCTGCACTCTCATGTTTACTACGCTCTATTTACAATAGCTAAGAGTTGCCACCAACCTTAATGCCCATTGTTGGATGACTGGATAAGAAAAATGTGGTATATTTACACAATGGAAAACTACTTTGCCATAAAAATGAATGAAATACTGCCATTCACAGCAACACGGATGAACTTAGAGAAAACCATGTTAAGTGAAATAAGCCAGGCACAGAAAGAGAAATACTGCATGTCCTCACTCATAAGTGGGGGCTAAAAAAATAAACAAATAAAAAAAGAAAGATCCAACAATCCCAATGATACATTGAACTTCCAAAAGGAGAGAACAGAACTGAGGTTGACAGTAATAGGAAAGGTGGAGGGAGCAAGGGATAAGTAGGTAATTAGTAAAGGGCCACAAAAAATGATTATATCATGTAATATTGAATATGCTAATTATCCTGATTCGAGTATCACATATTGTGCACAGGCATTGATATTCAACTCTGTACCCCAGACGTATGTATAGTCAACTATGTTTCAATAAAAATAAATAAATAAATAAAGTAAAATAAAAAGCTTACTTTTTTAAAGGTTACTGTTAATAAAATAAAAAGATAAGTTAGAGACATGGAGAAAATATTCACAATGCACATATCTTTCAAAGTACTTCTATGCAGAACATATATATATATATATATATATATATATATTTTTTTTTTTTTTGTCTTTTTCGTGACGGGTAAGGGGATCGCAACCCTTGGCTTGGTGTCAGCCGCACCGCGCTCAGCCAGTGAGTGCACCGGCCATCCCTATATAGGATCCGAGCCCGCAGCAATGCAAGTTTCATCACTTACATTAACTACTATTAGACTGCCTAATGAAAGTCAATCAAACCTTTGATGGAATTACAGGTCTTTATTTACTATCTAGAGCAGTACATGACTGGTTACTTAATGTCTGGCAGGTCTGGTCAGAAAACAAAGAGAAGACTGCAGAGATGTCTTTTACAGTTACAGATGAACTTGTCTATATTGACTTGATTTTGTCAGAAAACAAAGAAGAGCCTGTCAAGTTAGCTGTTGTTCACAGAGATAGTCAAGTTCATCTCTTTGAAGACGTATAAATGAATACTGCAAGAAGCCTTTGACTTCAAACTGCACAATTCAGATAGCAATGTCTGTGAAAGGCAAGAAATCAACACCAAAACCCATCCCTATTCTAGTAGCTGGTTTTTGCTCAGATAGAATACCAGTGGTGCTCATATACAGCAACTGGTTGCACCCTACCATCAAGCAAGTGGCTTTAAACTCCAAAGAAACTCATATGTGTTTAGTAAGAGATGTTTCAAACTGCTGGGCCCCAAAAGTAGAAATGGCTATAACAAAGGTGAGAATACCAGTAATGAATTCTGAAGCAAATGTTCTTGTGTCTGGAATTCCTGGTCATCGTGCAGCTATCAAGCTTACTCCTCCCCAAACTGAGGGAGTAGAGAGCAAGAGAAAATTAGAAGGAAGCGAGGTTAGCATTGAAGAATGCCTGGAAACAATGAATAGAGATTAAAAAAAAAAGGAAAGGATGATCTACAGATGAATAGCTTTCTAGTTCTTCTCACACAGGGTTTAGAAAGTAGTGATTTTAAAATGCTAAATAAAGTACTTCAAACTAGAAATTTAAACCTAATAAAGAAGGCCATATTAAGGAAGCCCCTGCATGCTGTTGTTCTATTGTTTTAAAAGCTCACAAATAGGTTGCAAAGATATCCTAATAGTGCTGTTTTAATGGTTCCATGGCTAAAATGTGTGTTAACGGCCCATACCTATCTATAGTGCCTGACCTGGTAGCCCAACTGGAGACACTCTACCACTTAATGGAAAGCAGAGTCAAAACTTGCAGAAGTTCTCACATCTTCATGGAAAGCTTATCCTTCTAATCACACAAGTTACATGAGAGAAAACAAAGGGAATGACTTCCCCTGGACAGAAGGCAAAGTTGGTGTATGAAGAAGAATCTTCTGAAGAGGAGTCTGATGATGAAATAGCAGATTAGGATTCTGATGATAATTGGAAGGACGACAAAAAAGAGAAAGGAAATGAAAAAGAAGAGGATGTTGGTGAAAAGAATGAAGAGGAAGGTGAGGATACTGAAGGAAAAGATGAAGAAACTGGTGAGGACAGAAATGTAGCAAGTGAAAAAGAATTAAATGAAGATTCTGATTTAGATTCTGGAAATGAAAATGAAGAAAGAATGAGGACAGAAAAACAAGGCAGCCAAATCCTATAACCTCCAGCTCGCCTTGCCCAATGCTGACAAGTTCTCCCAGGGAAGGCTGTCTCTGTGCCAGGATGCTATAATAGACATCATAAAAACTCAGAGGACAGAAAAACAAGGCAGCCAAATCCTATAACCTCCAGCTCGCCTTGCCCAATGCTGACGAGTTCTCCCAGGGAAGGTTGTCTCTGTGCCAGGATGCTATAATAGACATCATAAAAACTCGATGTGGTGCAAATCAGACAGGAAATACCTAGAATCAGGTTTAGAAATCAGTTGTATAATTAATTGCCTGCATAAGAAAATTTATATCAGATTACTAGAATCATAGTAATATGGATGCTAACATAATGTATTGCATTTGGGCATGGAAATATTAGAAAATGATGTGTTATAAAACACACACACACACGCACGCACACACGTGCACAAACGGTAAAGTAGGAAAAGAATATGGGTGATATTTTCCAAATTTACAAACTGGAGAAGAAGAGGGAAAGAAAAGTAGTTATGAAGGGCTTCAAATACTCATAACCTTATTGTATTAAAAGTAAAGTGTCTAAAAAAATGATAGATTTCATTTAACAAGAACATGCTGTGGGGTTTCTAAAATTGGCCTGCCTCATTTTGTAGGGAGTAGAGGAAGAATATGGAAATATATGTTAAATGTTTAAAACATTTGTGGCGCAAAGGGAACCATCCATGAATTTTTATTATTAGCCTCAATTTACAGTATGTTGATGAAAAAATCAATTTATATGTGGATACTTTGACTAAAAAGAAAGAACTCACTGATAAAGTTGAAGCCAGAGGAATCAAGGTTTGAAAAAAGAAATGATCCTGTCATTTGAGAATACCACTCCCATTCAGAGGCAATGACTGTGAATGTTGAAAAACAAATGTCAAGATACTCAGAGAAAAGCAGGTGTAATCCTCTGGGCAAAGGCTTTACAAGGAACTAAGGCTCAAGAGAAATTTGTGTCATTCTAGGTGAAAAAGAATGAAAAGCATGTGATGAAATCAGAAGTGATCACTCTAAGAAAAGGTGGAGCTATAGCTAAAAAAAATCATTTCAGCAACAGAAAATGCTTTCCAGTGATCTCTGACTTCAAAAGGAAGGAATATAAAACAGCAAGAAAAAAAATACTAAAGCATCATAGGACTGTAAAACAAGGCAAGAAGAGTTAAATCCCAGAATGGACTGTTACAAAGCATACTAAATACAATATAAGGCTTTTAAAGCTGTGTTTAGTATAAAAGGAACAAGACTAAAATAGAACCAGAGCTTGATTTGCAGTGTTACACATCAAGCAGAGGGACAGGCCTTCAATTTTGCTCCTATTTGCTTTTGCAAGGAGAGTAATCTTTAATCTGAAAGTTCCCACTAACTGCAGAAGTTGTAAAGAACGTCTGAAGTCTCTAGAAAGAAAACAGAAGGAACCAGGACCCTGCAGATGGATGAATTCCTCAGTTTCCAAAAAGGTAAACATTAAAGATGCCCAAAATTATAGCACCTAACATAAACTACCCAAAATGTCTAGTCCAGATTACAAAACAGATGGTCTGTGAACATTCACAAAAGGAAGCACATAACATTTGGGCCCAGCATGATCTCAGTAAATGAAACATGACAAACTAAATTTATTTGCTTTTTTGATACAGCTACCAGACTGCTAGAGGAGAGAAATGCCCCAGAAATAATGCACTTGGATTTTAGAAAAGTATTTGACAAGTTTCTCAGCTGTCTTTGTGGACAAGCCAGAGCAATGTGGGCCAGCTGATAGTGTACCGGCTGGACATGAACCAGCTTCTGTGCCCACACCCAGGGTGCTGATTCATGGATTAGTGTCAGGCAGGTGGAAACTGTCTAGCATCATGTTCTGATTCTCTGCTCTTGGCTGTGTTTTATTCAACCTATTTATCAATATCTGAGCTCTTGCTGCAGCTGTTTGTAAGTCTATCAAGGCAGAAGAGAAATTCACTAGCAATTATTCAGTAGCCACTATATGTTTGTCACAGTTCATGCATTACTTAAATTTATCCTTACAACAGCCCTATAAGGTACAGAGCATTATCCCCATTTTATTGGGAAGAAGATTAGAACTCAGAAAGCCAAAATACTTCTCCCTTAGCTAGCGTGTATTCAAACAAGGAAATAGGTTTGCATAATTCCAAAGTTTATGGCCTTTCCACTGTATTAAGCTATCTCAAAATAAAGATCAACCGCAGAATGTAATTATCATAAAAATTATTGCTGACTTCTGCTACATTAATAGCCATTTAGTGACCAGATTAATGAAGGCAATTATTTTACCGTGCTCTGCAGTGATCTGGCTATACCTAGGGTTACGCATGCAGGTCTGTATTACATGTTGAGAGAGAGAGATGAATAAAATGCAGACTGTTGAGGGAAGACATTTAAAGTTACGGTAGTTGTCTTAGTCTGTTCTGTGTTGCTATAGCAGACTGCATAATTTATAAAGACAAGAAATTTATTTCTTAGAGTTCTGGAGGCTGGTGAGTCCAAGGTCAAGGGGCCCACATCTGCTGAAGACCTTCATGCTTTGTCATAACAGGGCAGAAGGAAAAGCAAGCACACAAGACAGAGAGAGAAAATTGGGCCAAACTCATCCTTTTTATCAGGAACACAATCCAATAAAAACTAACCCAGTCCCATGATAACTAACTCACTCCCACGATAACAGCATTAATTCACTCACGAGAGCAGAACCTTCATGACCTAATCACCTCTTAAAGGTCCCACCTATTAATATTGTTTCTTTTTCCTTATTTTAGTTTCAATTTTTTTATTGATTATGCATATTCACAGTAACCAAAGCTGACCATCATCATCTGTGCCCAAGATGTGTTGGCCAGATCAGTACTGGCAGCATGCCCATTACCACAAACTACGATTACTCCCCATGTCCCCCACCCAATTAACCCCCAACCTCTCTCCCCTTCTCCCTTTCCCCCACCCTACTCTGCAGCCCTAGTTATGCTCTATACCTCTGCAAGTCTAACACATGAATATGGTCTTTCTCTCTTAGCTCCCACTCATGAGTGAGGACATGCGGTATTTTTCCCTCTGTGCTTAGTTTATTTCGCTCAAAATAAGTCTCTTCAAGCTCATCCATGTTGTTGTGAATGACTGAATTTCATTCTTTTTTATGGCGGTAGTATTCCATGGTGTATGTATATCATATTTTCCTTATTCGGTTATCCATTGATGGACACTTAGGTTGGTTTCATATCTTGGCTATTGTAAATAGAGCTGCAATGAGCATGGGAGTGCAGGTATCCCTTTGACATGATGCATTCCTTTGGGTATATAATCAGTAATGGGACTGCTGGATCATGTAGTAGATCTATCTGTAGTTGTTCAAGAAACCTCCATACTGTTTTCCATAGTGGTTGTACTAATTTGCAGTCCCACCAACAGTGTAGGAGTGTTCCCTTCTCTCCACACCCTCACCGGCATTTGTTATTCTCCACTTCTTGATTATAGCCAGTCTAACTGGAGAGAGATGATATCTCAATATAATTTTAATTTGTATTTTCCTGATGATTAGTGATATTGAACATTTTTTTAAGTGCCTGTTAGCCATTTGTATGTCTTCCTTAGAAAAATGTCTATTCAGCTCCTTTGCCCATGATATCTCAATATAATTTTAATTTGTATTTTCCTGATGATTAGTGATATTGAACATTTTTTAAGTGCCTGTTAGCCATTTGTATGTCTTCCTTAGAAAAATGTCTATTCAGCTCCTTTGCCCATTTTTTTTTCATCATTTCTTAATACTGCTTTACATTTTATTTATTTTTATTTATTTTTGGCTAAAACATGGGCTATTTATTTACTTATTTTATCAATATATGGTGTAGTTGATTTTTGTGTCCCTTTACCAATTCCTCCCCCATTTTTTAATTGGATTTTTTTTTTTTTTTTACTGTGTAGTTGCTTGAGTTAATTGTATATTCTGGATATTAATTCCTTGCCAGATGTATAGTTTGCAAATATTTTGTCTCATTCTGTAGGTTGTCATTTCACTCCTTTGATTGTTTCCTTTGCTGTACAGAAGCTTTTTAGCTTGATATAATCTATTTATTTATTTTTTCTTTTGTTGCTTGTGCTTTTGGGCTCTTATTAACAAAGTCTTTGCCCAGTCCTGCTACCTGAAGTGTTTCCCCTTTATTTTCCCTTAGTAGTTTTACAGTTTAAGGTCTTATACTTAAGTCTTTGATCCATTTTAAGTTGATGTTAGTATATGATGAGAAGTGCAGGTCTATTTTCATTTTTCTGCATATGGATATCCAATTTTCCCAGCACCATTTATTGAAGAGGCAGTTAATAGCAATTAAATTTCAACATGACTTTTTGCAGGAACATTCAAACTATAGCAATAGCTGTTTTCAGAAAGCAGGACTATGAGGGGGAGGAAATATCCCACAGAGTTTAAGTGGTTATATATAGAACCGAATAAGTAGTGGTTACAAGAACAGGTCACTATGCAAAAGCATTTTGTAAATTCCAGGACATTTCAAAGAAGCAATTATATTACCTTGTGGGGTAACAAACTCTATAATTGGGCAAGCAATAAGGATGTAGTGGGAATTTTCTGCACTGTATGTGAAATTGGGCCAGATGGCTCCCAGAAACTCTAAATTTCTATATATCTTTGTCCCTAGTTGTTCTGTACTATCTCATTTTCTCAGAATTTCAAATTTACTGTGGACCACACTACCAAAAGCATTATACATTTATAGCATTATTTCTATATAATGTAATATGCTATCAATTTATTAAAATAAGATAAGCAGGCTACTCATTTTATCCATTTGGATGAAACCAGTCTTTTACTATCACTATGCCCAATCTACCTCATCACCACATTCCCAGTTTTACCCCAGCACAACCCAAATAAACTCCCCTCCTTTTAACTGTCTTTTTCACCTTTCTAATTTATACTTTTCTGTTAAGACTTCACCCAATTTTTTCCTTTTCTAAAAAAAAAATCAGTCCAGCTTATAATGGCCTTACCACTCTGAAAAACTAAAGTTGTACCTGTATTGGTGTCTTTTTCACCTTTCTAATTTATACTTTTCTGTTAAGACTTCACCCAATTTTTTCCTTTTTAAAAAAAAAATCAGTCCAGCTTATAATGGCCTTACCACTCTGAAAAACTAAAGTTGTACCTGTATTGGGTTCTCTATCAGCTTCATAGCTACCATCTTATATTCTGCCTTGTATTTTTTCGATGTGTCTTTTGGCTACCGAGAACAGGGATAATGGCTTAAACTCTTGTTATATCACACAATAAGCCTACTTCATCCATCAGTCATAAAGGTAGTGAAGTGGCTGGATTCTTTGTCCTCTCCCTTGCATTAATCCTTGTTTTAGTTTTACAGCTAAAATATGCCTGCTTGTAAGAAATATTTAAAAATTATGTAAAGGGTTAACAGCTGAATGCATTTCTGAGCTCTGTGACTGCGGTTTGCCATCCTGTCAGCTCTCCCTGTGTGGGTACGAGACTGGGTTGCTCTCTAGCTCGAGTTGCACAAAGCCCTTTAACCACATCCCCCATCTCCGTGACCCAGTTTTGCCCACCTGGTGAAGCCCCCTACCCAAAGGCCCTTTCCCACCTTTAACCACCTGGTGAAGACCCCAATTTTGGGGACTCTGCCTGGATACAGAGAAAGCTAATAGAAAAGCCTGCTTGCTTGGTCAAGAAAGGTATATAACCCCAGTTCTCTCTGCATTCCAGGCCCAGGTTTTTGGAACATGAGTTCCCCTGGGACTGCTGGTGTAATCTGCACTTCTCCGTTTCTCCTAGTGTCTGCATTTTCCTTGGTGACTCTTTCCACAACAGTAGGACTTTATTGTTTCCAAGGGCTTAAGAATATTTCAAATTTAAAAAATTCTTGTTTGACTTCAAACTACAAAAAGAAAACCGAGCATTAAAAATTAATGTGTTTAGTAAATGATCTTAAAATATATTAAGAAATGAGTATTACTCTACCTAATTATTTATGTTTTATTTAATATAACATATAAGTTCTGTGTTTCATATGTTGTGGTTTGAGAGAGGTATTAAAAAAGAATTGAGTGATCTTATTTCACATAATACTTCACTCTGAGTTAAGCAGAGTACTGATCACTGTGTGTGAGGAAACTGCCCAGGGTTGGGGAAAGAACTACCAACAGAGGTAACAGTGCTCAGTGCTCACAAAGGGCTAGGAATTGTTCTTCTTTCCATTATCCAAACTGGAAACCCTCCTGACTTATGAAGTAATGGGTAGAATACACAAAAAAAGACTTGCCTCAGTAGTGAGGAATAGTTAGTCCTAGGCAAAGCATTGCTCCTACCCTACCTAACAAATCTTAAAAGTAAAATCTAAATGAATTGAAATTTTTCCAAACTGCATATCAAAACAAAGCTCGAAAAATATTTCTAGGGATGCACAAATTCCCAGTACCGAGCAAGGTAAAATTCACAATGTCTGGCATCCATTCAAAGATTAGCAAACACACAAAGATAAGGAGGACAGAGAACTGAACTCATAACAAGGAGAACAATCCACCAATGGAAACTAACTCGTAATTGACAGATGTAAGAATTTGTATTAAAGAACATTAAGACAGTTATTATAGTTGATTTTACACACTCAAAAGATTAAATAAGACAGGAAAATATAAAATATCCGAATCCAATTTCTATAGATGAAAATTTAAAAGTATGAGATGAAAAATTCCACTGGATGGAAGTAACAACAGATCCAATATTAAAGAAGAAAAGATTATTGAACTTGAAGACATAGCACCTATCCAAAATGAAACACAGCACAAAACATGAAATTAAAAAAATAAATAAACAGAGCATAAGTGACCAGTGAGGCAAGTGGTCTAGTACACTTGTAATTCAAGTTCACAAAGGATGGAGGGAGATGAAAAATATTTGAAGAAATAGTTTCCAAGTTTGATGAAAACTATAAGTCTGCAGACCCAAAAGTTCAACAAACCCCAAGCACTAAAAAGCAAAATGAAAATGACACCAAAATATATCATAATTAAACTGCTCAAAATCACTGATAAAGAGAAAATCATGAAAGCAGCCAGATAAAAATGCACATTATGTTCAGAAGGTAAAATATGATGTAAGATCACTCATGGGAAACAATGCAAGTGAGAAAGCAATAAAGCAATCTCTTTGAAGTACCAAAAGAAGAAAGCTGTCAACATGTAAGTCCAAACCCAGCAAAAATATATTTCAAAAATTGAGGAAAAATACAGACATTTCCAAACATACAAAAACTAAAAGAATTCATCGCCAGCAGACCCGCACAGTGAAAACTGTTAATGGAAGTCTTTCAGGGAGGAGAAAAATGATACCAGATAAAAACACAAACCTACATAAAGGAATGACAAGCACAAGGAATGATAAGTGTCTGGCCCATTCCAGCCCTTGAATTAGAGGAAAGCCACGGAAGATTTCTCACAGAGGAACAGGACCTTTGTTCTTTGTGGAACCAAGCACACACCAGGCTCTGGACCTTTGCACTTGCTATGTCTCCTGCCTGAAGCTCTGTTACTGCAGATTTAGGAATGATTTGCTTCATTACTGCATGCAGGTATCATCTGTTCCAACATCTTCTTTTTAGAGAGACTTTCTCTAACTATCTAAATTAAGATACCACCATCTACAGTCTTCAAATCCTCACCCTGTTTTACTTCATGTCACTTATCACTTCAAAACTTATATTACATGTAACCTAGCACCTTCCCTTCAATTTTTTGACCTGGATAGTGGTTACACTACATAGTCATTTTGTGAAAATTCATCCAATTAAACAATTATCATTTTTTTTAACATTTTCTATATGTGAGTTATACTTCAATAAAACATTTTTTAAAAAACCACACACAGTAAGACACCACCACACACCCGTCAGAAGTGCAAAAATTACAAATACTGTCAATACCAAGTATTGATGAAGAGACCAAGCAACTGGAACTTTCATTCAATTATGGTAGGAATTAAAAATTGTACCAAAGTTTTGGACATGACTTGGCAGTTTTTTCAAAGATTAACCTCTCTGAGCTATTCTATACTTAGGTATTTCCTCCAATAAATTAAAACACATATTCACACAAAGACTTGTATATAAATGCTCCTTGAAGTTAAGGTAAGAATTGGAAACAACTCATGAAATGGTGAACATTCATTAAGGGTTCAACAGAAAAATAATATACATAATTCTATATGATTGAATTCCACTCAACAATAAAAAGGAATGAACTGTTGCTGATACATACAACAACATGAATAAATACCAAAATTAATATGCTAAGTGAAAGAGGAGAGTATATACTATATGATTCCACTTATATAATATTATAAAAACTACAAGTAATTCATAGTAAAGAAAAACAGATTGATGATTTCCTGTGTCTGGGAGCAGGAGGGATAGACTGCAAAGAAGTATGAGAAAATTTCTGAGATAATATAAAGTATTATGTATCTTGATCTTTCAGAGTATACATCTTTCAGAACTTATCCAATTGTGCCCTTTAAATGAAGTATATTATACATAAATCATACCTCATGGACTTGATTCAAAATTTAGTTTTGCTTGGGTCGAGCCCGTGGCGCACTCGGGAGAGTGCGGCACTGGGAGGGCAGCAGCACTCCCGCCGCAGGTTCAGATCCTATATAGGGATGGCCGGTACGATGCGCTCACTGGCTGAGCATGGTGCAGCCGGTCACAAAAAGGACAAAAAAAAAAAAAATTTAGTTTTGCCTGATACTCTCTGTTGAGAGTTCCTATCCTCTGCTCTTTTTCTTTTCTTCTCTTGCCTTTATCCAGTCCTGCCAAGTAGAGAGGCACAATAAATTATGCATGGAACTTTCTCATATTTGGCCTCAAATTATATACTAGCCCAGGTTAGAAGCCTGAATATGCCTTAGTGTGGTTATTTCCTCTCAAAACTTCTCCTGTTCTAAGAAATTTATTTTTGTAGCTTCCAACATGGGACACTGCCTGAGTTTAGCTTTCCCCCTTTACTGGGGAAACGAAGTAGCAATATGCTAGTAATAGATGTTTGCTCCCTACCTGCAACTACCATTCTGAACCACATGGATCAGGCTGAATTCCATCACCTGAGGCCTTCTGCCATGTATGTGAATCCCATAAAAATGGTAATTTGAGAAAAGGCAAGAGTTAGTAAATTTTGGGAAGAGGGGCCTGCTCTCAGGGCATTATTATGTAATGAGAGTTTGTTCTCAGAAAGTAAGGCTCTTAACTAGCAGTTTCATTTGCCAAATGTAGACTCCCACTGGAATGTTCTGTTAACACTCCACAATGCAATTGTACAGTTTTCAGGGAGATGAAAGGTGTTGCACAGAGGCAGATGGAATTTTCTCTGCATCTCACGGACACCTACGAACAGCCTAATACATTTGGCTCTTTCTCTTTTACTCTGATGGTAGTTTCCTTGTTACTGAGAGCACCTTTCCTGTGTTTTTTAAAAAAAAAAAAAAAAGAGGTCTTTTTCCTTTGTCTTTAACCTCATTATGATTGTGTGTATTAAATGAAACAGATATTATTTTCCCTTAATGGATAAAAAATAAACCCAAGTCACAGGGAGATTGAGTGAAGGGCAGTGAATGCAATCTCTCTAGCAGTCTGACCTGGATTTAGATACTAGCTCTGCCAGTTCTGCGGACTTTTTTTTGGTGAGCAAGCTACAATTTATTAGAGCCTCATGCATGTTCCTTCAGTAAAATTAGGATACTACATACATGTAGTAAGGGTATGTAGTAAAGATAAATACAATATGCATAAAGTGCTTAATACAGTTCTTGATATTATTCAAGATATAACATGTATTATCCAAGATATATAAACTATGCACATAAGATAGGTCTTGTGAGAGTTATGAACTAATTTCAAGTTAATGGTTAAACATGTTAGTTAAAAAGGTTTACTAAGTAAGTACCCATAGGGGGAAATGTATCACACCAAAAAGCTGAACAAATAACTGACTGTTTTGAAAGAAAAGACTTACTACCCCTATGAGTACTGCCAAATGTATATGGGGAAAGCCAAATTGCCTGGTAGAATAATAAAGCATTACATTTTTAAAATAAATGTAGATGTAGCACAACCTGAGGAACTCAAATATCTTAGGCTCACTTAAAGCAATTGTGAATTGACAGAAACTAATGAGTATAGTAGCCCTTAAAATTAATGAGTGTGACATAGAGTTCATTCTCTGATTCAGCATGAATTCTGAAGAACCTCCGTTCTATAAAATAATGAGAGGTAATTCCTAACTTATTTACATAATCTTACATCTTGGAACTGATGAAAATGATGGTTAGAATATCATTTTAACAGTAGATTGAATCCCTTTGAACCTAATTTACTATATAGGGACTTCCTATTCTGGATTATTTTGCTTTTTTCTAGTTTAACAATCCTTCACTTTCAGGAACAAAACTATATAATTTTTCCAGAGTGTCTTCTGCACAATTTTTCCATTGGTTTTAAAGTGATGCTGCAGGCAAGACTTCTAAAAGAAAGTAGCATGTTCATGAGAATTCACAGACTGTGAACTCAGAGAGATGCTGGATTGATTTCCACTCCTAATGCGTACTGTATGTTAAAACCAAGGATCAAATACTTTACCTTATCCAGTTATTTCTTTACCTAACAGAGTTGTTATAAAATTAAGATAAGATTTGAAAATAACCTATAATATTGTAGGCACTCAACAAATAATAGTTCTCCTTTTAGCACATGGAAGAAAGATAAGCCATTTACCTTCTAATGCTTCCTTTTCTCAATATTACTTTTCTCATATCACATTTTTATCTGTGTGCTGTGGATTGAATGTCCCCCCAAAACTCATTAAAACTTAACTTCCATTGTAACACTGTTAAAAGGGTAGGAAATTCGATTACAGTAATTGACAGTTGGGACCTTTTAAGAAGTAATTAGATCATGAGGACTATACCCTTGTGAATAGATTAATCTATTGATGGTTTAATGGATGGGTGGTCATGGGTGTGGTTCTGATGCCTTTAAAAGGAGAACAAATGTGGAGGTTAGTGCTCTTGCGCAGCCCACTCTGCTATTTGATACCCTGCTTGCTGTGGACAGTCACCACCAAGAAAAAGGCCCTCACCAGATGCATTCCTTGGACTTTGGACTTCCCAGCCTGGGAAACTATAAGAATTAAATTCCATTCCTTTATAAATTACCCAGTTTCAGTTATTCTGTTATAAGCAACAGAAACAAACAATACACTATGTCTACTAATTTGTTACAAATATTGATTACTATTGACAAGAGAAATTCCTGCATAATTAAGGCTCTTCATAATTATCACAGGACAGAAAACAACTACTGGCTCTCATGTTTCTAAGGACACAAAATTCACAATGTGCTTGGCAGATAATTTATCGCCCAGTGAGGTAATCCAGACTTGTGTCCTTCATTTCCCACTTCCTTGGTGGGGTGTGCCTTGCAGAATCAGCAAAATAGCTTGGCAAACTACTAAGGCTACATTATTATTTCAAGGTCCAAGTGGCTCTAAATGTTATGGGGAAAAAGTCTTAAGGCTTTATTAGAACAGTGAATCTTCTCTCTCTCTCTGCAAGACGCTGCTCAGATATCTTGGAAAAAATATGCTGGAAATTGATCCTGAACTCTAAGTATATTTCACTTGATAAATATAAAGACACAAAAAAAGTAAATAAAATCTTTTCTACTTCTCTTTCTATCTTCCTTCTGTTAGCCTATAGTTTTTGAGAATATATGGACCTAGCACAATTCTAGGCACTGGGGCTATATTAAGAAATTAAATAGATGTAAGTGAATATTTTAGTGGGGAAATCAAAGAGTAAATAAATACACAAATCAATATGCAGTATTTTACAAGGTGATAAATGCTATGGAGGAACATAAAGCATGAACAGGGAAATAGGAATACCTGGGATGGGATAGTTTTGGGGAAAATAGGAATACATGGGATGGGATAGTTTTTGTTGGCATTTTACAAAGTGTGATCAGGAAGGTTTCAATGAGAAGATAACATTGGAGTAGAGAAAGTGAGAGGGAGAACAAGATGAAATGTGGGAAGAGCATTCTGGATTTTACTGATGAAGAGCATGTTCTTTTTGAGGTTCATCAAGAAAGTGAGAATGTCTGGAATGAGTGAGGAAAGAAGAGCTTGGTAGAACATGAGGTCTGGAGTTAATGAGGACGTGATCATTAAGGGTCTCTAGGCCATTTAATGACCACAGCTTTGGTTTTGAATGAGATGAGAACCAAAATATCTTTTCAGCAGAGACCTGATGTAATCTGACTCATGTTTTTAAAATACTAATACCACTCCAATTTCTCTTTTGGGAAGAGATTGTATAGGGAGTTTAAGCAATAGAAAGACCACTCTGGGGACAATTGTAATAATCCACATGAAATCAGCAATGATTTGTACCTCAATGGGAGTGGGAGAATTGGTGAAAGTATGACTCCATCAATCTTAAAGGTAATTGAAAGAATAAGCTTTTCGTTTGGTTTTGGAATATGAGAGAAAGAGAAAAACAAATTTTGCTTTTAACCAATTAGTAGGATGGAGTTAACATTTACAAAGATTTAGGGGAAAACAAGGTTTTTATTGGGGTAGAAGGAAAAAAGTTTGGTTTGGAGGTTTCAAATTTAAGATATGTATTAGACATCTAAGTGAAGATAGGAGCAGAACAGTGCATTAAATTTATCCTGAAAAGGTTATATGCTCATTTAAAAAGTAAATATTGAAAGTCTTTAGAAACAGCATGAATATTAAATATAGTTTTAAATTTTCAATAAAATATTAAAATATCTTAAAAGGCCTGTATCTCCAGAACACCTTTTACTATGGACTTCAACAATTGATCTAATATATAAATTTTTAGAACCAAAATATTAAATTTTAGAAATTATTTTAGGGTTTAACTCCAGGTGCCTTTTTACCTCACCATATGATCTACCTTCTTTAATAAGACAAGAAGGAAAAATAATATTGAGCTCCTATTGTGTAGCTAAGAGTTTGCAAACCTGACTACCTTTAATCCTCATTAGAACCATATGAGCCAAGAGTTATTTTTGTTTGAAAAATAAGGAAACAGCCTTCCACTAATTAAGGGGCTTAAACAAAGATGCCCAAACTAACAATTAGCACTAGGATTTAAATTCAAAGTCCATTGTAGGTTTTTTCACTAAAAAACTCTAAAACCTTTTCCCATATGGTTGCCCACAGAGTGATGGAACTAGCCATGCAGAGTCAGAAATAAACCAACCACTTGTACTAAATTGAGAAAGAGTGACGGGATTGAGCAGGTGTTAAAATGTGATTATTATTTTCCTTATTTTCATTAGATCAGGCTTGATCAAAGACCAGAATTAGTGTATAATAAAGTCCTATGTTATTATGGAATCCGTTTCAGACAGGTTTTAATGTACTATTTACAGACAATTTAATTTGTATATTCAAGATTTGCTCCATAGAGAATCTCTTCCAGTGCTTTCATTTTCCCACAGGACTCTTAATTGCTCTATCACCTCCATGTGGTGCTTCTCCAGCCATGACTCAAAGACTTTAAATGAGTGTATTTATTTTAAGAGAAACTTTAGTGCCTATAAAAACAGCATGTTCTCTCACAGCACATCTGTTCTCTCTGAGTTTTATATTATCACTTTGCCAGAGGTTTTACTTGCTAGTTCAAGAGAGCTTGGTATGTTCCGAATTCAACTGGATTCTTATTGGCACTGAGTATAATTAACATTTAGGACAGACTGATGTACTTGTAATTGTGTGATCTTTGCCCAATTCCTTAACTCCTCTGATCCTGAAGGACTTCATCTGTAAATAGGGAACAGTTGCTTCTTCCCTGCAAGGGTGGGTTGTGACAATGCCTTTCCCTGGTATTTTCTTTTAGTTACATTTCAGATTAGTGGCAAGTTAATGGTTTCATTTATTTATGTTTGTACCCAAAGCTGTGTACTAGATCGCTTTCTTATATTTCATTTCTACTGCTCAGGACTCTTAAGGACTTAGAGTATTGAAAATGGAGAAAATAGAATAATTTTGGCTGGGCTATGCATATTTGCATCAGATTTTGTAAAGATGACTTTATCTTGCCTTAAAATATGCTGTTCTAGTCAAATATGTCTTGGTAGAGACTTGCTTAAATTTAATGTCTGTGTCACCACCTTAATGCACCTCATTTAAAGTAGGTAAGAGCTGAGATCATGTTAATTCTAAACCACAGGTGTATTAGATGAGGTTTGGTGTGCTGTGGTGTCAAATAAATCCCTAAAATCTGACATAGGTTAGCCAGTCTTTCTCTGCCTTTTAACTTTGCCCCCTGGAGCATGCAACCTCAAAGGTTATGGCAAGAGGGAAGAAAGAGCAATGTAGGAGGTTCATATTTACACCTGCCAAGAACTGGCATCAATTCTGCTAAACAGTTCATTGGCCAGGAGTAATAACATGGCTCCAATCTAATTGTAAGGAAATTCAGTGAGTACCAAATCACTGGTAAAGAGGAATTATCTATTTCTCCTCAAGAACTGAGCCTCAAATTCCTTTATGTGCCATCTGGATTTTACTGCTTCAAGGAGAACAAATCCCAGACTAGCAGTTCTGTATCTTATGGAATTTTACAGAAAAAACGATAATATCCTAGCAATGAAATTCCTAAGTGGTACACAGAACCTTGGCAGAAGTTAACCTATTTTGAAATTAGAAGAGTTCACAAGTATAAATGAGCATGTGTTTGATGACACGAAACATTTTAACCTCCTTTGTAGTAAGTATGCAAAAGAGTGTTAATGATTTTTATAATTGTGCATAATGGGATTTGTTTTCTTTTAGTAAATGATAACTTTCAATAGTTCATTCACCTATGTTAATCTCATCTAGAACTGAGTAACAGTATTCCTAGGGATGAGAGTTTTAGTTACTAGATATATGAGGGTACTTTCAAAAATTTCATGGAAAAATAGAATTAAAAGATAATATGAATCTTCCCATGAACATTTTGAAGTACCCTCAATTATCTTGCTTGCAAGCTTTGTACAGATACTTAATTTTTTTTTTTTTCGTGAGACAATTTCTTAAAGCCATAGGAATAAATTTCTGAAATCTCAGTCAAAAGACTCGGGCTTCAACTTTGTGCAAAAATGTGTTGGACACCAAAATGGGCTTTCCTTTGCTATTTACGTTTCTTTAAAATATAGACATTTCACAGATTTATTGTCTCTAAAAGGCAGAAGTGTTCTCAAATAAAACAGGCTTGACAAAAACTGTCACAAGATATCAAACAATATTTGAAGGTTATAAAAAAAAAGAGAGAGAGAGCCAGTAAATATTTGTTTGGTCTCTTTGATGACAATCAATTAATTTGGATTCTTAATGTAGAATTAATTTACTATAGGAATGTTTTTTTATCATTGGCACTACACATCCCAAGAGGTTGCTATGAAAGTGAGAGATGAAGTAATTTCCGGATAATTCCAGAAAATAAACAAACACAACAAAGTCTGTGTTCATAGGTGAGTTTATGCTTCACTAAAATGTTTACATTTCATCCAAATCTTTGCCCACATATGGACTCAAGGAATTAAGATCAATAATCAAACTTTTCAAGTTTCTGGTGAATGTTTATTAAATCCTATAACATGATCACTAGGCAATTGTGATTATAGAAAATAGCCCTGTTGATATGCATGTCTATGAAAATATATTTTATGTAGTACGAGTAATCAAGCATAGTGAATCTGCGAAGAGAAGGACCAACAGATTATGCGTAGTTTGAGTGTTTTTATTAATGATGTATTTTTTCATATTATTTTTAAATTGTAGACTCCCTTCCGATTATAAAAATAGTATATACTTATTGCAGAATATCTGGAAAACAAAGAAAAACAGGAAAAATAAAATCTGTAAGTATTTTTTAGAAGAACAAATGTCTTGGTTTGTTTATTTCTGATCTTATTCCTGAGAATATATCAATTATGTCTAAATTTGCATCATACTATATGAGCAACATATTCACGTATATTCGTACATCCAATATATAATATATATATAACTTTCAAAGCATGATTTTTAATGGTTATGTAATATATAGAAGGGCACATATATACACACAATTATCTTTAACAGCCCTTAATTCGGATGTTTGACCCATTTCTAAATTTTTTACTATTGTAATAAACACTGCAATGAACATCTAATACTTGTATAAGTCTTTATCCATATATCCCATTTATTTCCTGATCTAGAATGCTGCCCTAAGGTAGCATTTTTGTGTCTTACAATTTTGACAAGGGACAGTGACATTCTGTGAAAGAATTTAAATGATGTTTTAGTTCTTTAAAATTAATTAAATATACACATTGCTTATAGAATGTTGTTTATTGGCATTGAGAAATGAATACTTTCACTTATTTAAAAAGCTTGCTGAAAAAGAAAAATCTCACTGATTGGAAAATATAAGATTTGTTTACCAGAAGGCATTGCAGATATAGCATGGAATAAGCGGAGCAGGAAGTGTACAAACAGAACAAAGTAGGCAAACCCTTGCAGGATGGTTTTGGATGGCAGTGTGTTCTTTCTGGGAGACAATAGTGGATAACTTTGATGGTAAGATGATAAAAGCAATTCTGATTCATAGAATATAGGGAACCATTAGTATTTTAAATGAGGACTGTTTCAAAGTGTGAAAGAGGATGTTGCAGAAGTGTTTGGGTTTTCTAATAAGATTGAAGAGTAGAGTATAAGAGGCATTTTTGTGAAATCTGATTTATTTTCTTAGGATTAGTTAATAAAACCACCCAATTAATACCTGTTGAGGAAAAAGCATATCATTAAGAACTATAAAATATTATAATATATTAATAATCTAATATTAAAATTATAATATTACTATAATATTATAATACTATAATATAATTATATAATATTATAATATTGTAATATACTGTAATAATGGAGGTCTCTGTTGGACCTAAGCAGAGGAAGTGAACAATTTCTTGAGGAGGCATCAGAAAAGATTTGATGCAGAGGTGACATTAGAGGGATTGCTTGAAAGGTGCATAGGAGTCTATCTAGAGGAAAGATTTCCAGCAGGCATAGCAAGCACAGAGAAAAGCACATGCATAGTTACAGAGGCATATAAGGGCACAGTGCATTAAGAAAAGTACCTTGGCTCAGTAGGGTGGTACATTCAGATTGTCACAAGCTCAGATGGAAAGTGATGCCAGATTCAATTTTGAAAAATCTTGTAAGGTGTTTGTGTGTTATCAAGTTGTGTCAAAAACTCAATAAAAATTTTAAGCAGGGAATTAAGGTCATCAGATATAAATATTAGATAATTCTAGCTATAGAATAGAGAATTGGTTGGAAGAGGCAACAATTGCAAACAGAGAGGCCACAAAAGGGATAGAGCATGCATTCTCAGTGGGGGCAATATTGCCCATCAAGGGGGTGAAAATAGGTTAGGAAATAGGAAATCTTAGATATTATAATTGTTTGTGGACCTCCAAAATTTAATCTTACACCCCCCACCCATTTTATTGCTTTGTATTTAATTTCTCTTGTTAGGGAAAATAAATTTAATTTTGTTGGGGAGAACACATTTAATTGATTAAATTTTTTAAATTAAAAATAATCATTTTAACTTAAATTATGTATGCGTTCCTCTCTTTAAGGAGGATTATGAAAAAAAGTTGAGAAATAGTGCGAGAAGATTATTTCAATTTTGTAAAAAAGAATCTTGAGAANTATAAATATTAGATAATTCTAGCTATAGAATAGAGAATTGGTTGGAAGAGGCAACAATTGCAAACAGAGAGGCCACAAAAGGGATAGAGCATGCATTCTCAGTGGGGGCAATATTGCCCATCAAGGGGGTGAAAATAGGTTAGGAAATAGGAAATCTTAGATATTATAATTGTTTGTGGACCTCCAAAATTTAATCTTACACCCCCCACCCATTTTATTGCTTTGTATTTAATTTCTCTTGTTAGGGAAAATAAATTTAATTTTAATTTTGTTGGGGAGAACACATTTAATTGATTAAATTTTTTAAATTAAAAATAATCATTTTAACTTAAATTATGTATGCATTCCTCTCTTTGAGGAGGATTATGAAAAAAAAGTTGAGAAATAGTGCGAGAAGATTATTTCAATTTTGTAAAAAAGAATCTTGAGAAGCTGAAAAAAAAATTGGGGTAAGAGGTAAAGTAATGGATATAAGAAATAGTTAGGAAGTAAAATTGTTACTAAAAATGCCCCCAAATCTTTCCTTTTTCTTATAATAATTTTTCTTTTCCTAATTAGGCTTTTTTTCAAACTTAAGTATCTTAAGAACATGAGATTTGTGTGTGTGTGCTTAATCTGGCACTCAAAATTTGAATTAGGTTTATATTTTGGTACTTAAAAAAATAATACAATCAATGGGAAAGGTATCAAGTAAAATGAGGCACATTGTGATTTTATCTTGTTTTGTGTATTGTATAGGCACAATCTGACATATATTAATAGACGAATAGGTTATGTAAACTCCTACTCTAAAATTACTTTGTAAAAACAGTCCCCTTGATTTTCTGCCTGAATCTATTTCATGAATTTTGAGAGAAATACATTAAGTGACAAACTGGGGATATTGCTCTCTAAATAGCTTGGTTTGGATGCTCTCCACCCTTTATTGTGTAGTAAATGTTTAAATTACACAGGTCTTTATAAGGTCTAAACAGTTTATTCTAAAGATACAGAAAGTATCTTACGGATGTTCATTACAGTCTATTTCGTAAGAGAAAAACAATAGGAAAATACTCTTTAATAAGGGACTGGCTAAATAAGTCATGGCACATCTATGTAATGAAAATCTATGTAACTCTAAAAAAAATAGTGTGTATATGTATGTGTATGTATTTATATATAACACATATATATAAGTTCATATATATTTATATAAAGTGTAATTTATTAATTTCTTTTTTTTACCTAAGATCTAATATATGTAAATAATATAGGTCAAGATATATATATGTAAAAATAACATATATGTGTACCTATATATAAAGTTAAGATATAATAGCTCTTAGGTGAAAAAACTAAAGCTGAAGAATCATTTGTAAAATATAACCCACTCGTGTGAAAAAAAGGGGGGAAGTCAATAAAAATATATAATGTATTATGTCTTGCTGCATACACAATTAAGTATTTCTATGCAGAAAATTCTGAAGAAATGCACTAGGAACTATTAATATTACTTACTATTGAGGAGTAGAATGCAGAATCAGAATTTGGGGGTTGAGAAATATGTACCGCTGACTTTTTACTCTTCTGTGCTTTATTTCATAGTTGGATAATATAAAAAAAATTACACTTAAAATTGTTTTACTGCATTATTTTTATTAGTTACTATTTAGATTGGAGGTATGCATATACGACACCTCAAATTCACTTGTCAATATTCCAATTTGCTTGAGAAAAATGTGTATGCCAATATTTCAGTAGTGGGGTTTTATATATGTCTGTCAGACCTATCTTGATAATCATCCAAATTTTCTATATTCATATTCATTTTTTAGGTTCCATGATCTATTTGTCTATGAAAATTATATTAAAATATCACCATATAATGACTAATTTATCAATTTTGTTAATTCTGACCATTTTTACTTCACATGATTTAAACTGTATTGTTGGGGACTGCATATACAGGGTAAGTATATGTTCTTGACAATTTATTCCTTTCATCATTATTGAATGATTCTCTTTATTTCTCCTGCAATTTTTAGCATTAAAATTTGTACTTGACTCAACAAGGCCAAGTTTTGCCATGATGTGAAGCACTTGAAATTCTCATATATTGCTGGTGGGAGTGTAAATTTTACAACCACTTTGGGAAGCTATATATTTTAATGTAACAACTAAAATTGAATATATGGATTTCTTATGATCCAGCAATTCTACTCCCACATGTATACTCAATATGCACATGTCTACTGAAATAGTGTATATAAGAATATTCATGGTGGCATTTTTATTATATCCTCAAATTGAAAACATCCCAACATCCATCAACAGTAAATGAGGTATACAAACTGTAGTAAATTTATACAATTGATATTACAGAGCAATAAGAATGAACTCAATCACATGGATGAATCTTATAAAGTTAATGTTCAGTAAAGTAAGAAAATCCTAACAAAAAATGCTTACAAGCAATACTGAACCATGCAGAAATGAGAATAATATTTGACTTTAGGGACAAAAGAAGGTAGTGATTGAGAGGGGGTCTGAGCAGTGTTTTTGAAAGCTGGCCATTACTTTTTCTTTGAATTAGCCAATAGTTACATAGGTTCCTCCTTTGTGATTTATTGACTTGTATATACATTTATGTTTCGGGTACCTTCTTATATACTTATAATACTCCATAATAAAAAAGTAAACACAAAAGTTTCAAGAAATAGGAATAGATGAATCCTTCTAAAACTGTAAATTATATTTACTTCACTTGTCAAGCCAGCATAGTTAATGGGGAAAAAAGAGAATTCCCTGTTAAGTCTGAAATAAGAAAAATAGGCCCCTAACACTATTTTCTTTAAATAATCCTCTGCAGAAGGTACTACGCAATGTAACTCAATGGAGAATGATATTAGAGATTAAAAGCAAACGTCGAAAGGAAGAGCTAAAACTCTAATTATTTGTGAAGAGTCTATAATTTTATAGATGTGACATCCAAGAGAAAGACTTAAACTTTTAATGAGCTAGTTACTGAGGTATTAAATTGGCACAGGTGACAATAGCTTTTCTAAAAACAACAGCTACTATTTAGAAGGCAAAATGAAAGAAAAGTCACTATTTACAATAAAAAGAAAACAAAATCAAACTTCTAGGAATACAGTCAATAAGGAAAGTAAATTATATAATTACAGAGTATTTTAAAGCACTACTGATGGACACAAAAATAGACTTGAACAAATGAAAATAAACAGAATATTCTTGGACAGGAAGACTCAGCATCACAAAGAAGTCAATTTTTTCTAAGTTATTCTTTGTTTAATGAGATCCCAATAAAAATAATATTTTTGTTCTTTTAATTCTATGGATTATATGGAAAAATAGATTACTAGGAAAAACTTGGAAAATTCTCAAATAGAAGTAAAATGAGGAAGAAACTGTACTTTCCATATATTGGTATATATTTTAGGTCTCAAAATTAAAACACAGTGTGCAGTTGACTTGGTAAACTAACAGACTGATGTAAAAGAATAGAAATTTCAAAATTAGGTCAAAATATATCTGGGTATTTACTATAATAGAAAAGTCGCATCTCAAATCAGGTGGGAAAAAGTTATAATTATCCAACAAATAGTGTTGAGACAATGGGATAGCCCTTTGTAAACTAATTTTGATATATGCCTCACATTGCACAGAAGGATACCTTTCAAATAGACCAAAAGTGTATATGGGAAAATAATAAATATTTCCAAATAATAGAAGCTAACATTGGAAAATTTATTTATGATGCTGGGGGAGTCAGGGTGGGGAAAATGTCTTTCTGACTATGTCTCAGAGTCCAGAAAACATAACCGAATAAATTGATGGGTTGTTGGAAATATAGAAAATACTAAGACCATGATTATCTGCAACAACCATAAAAATGTCCAAATCATATTTTAAACACATTACAAATGACAAGAACTAGATAAATTAAAATTCAACTTTGTTAGAGGAGGTATCAAAGGCCAATGACTTTTTTCACTAGGAGCATTTACCAATTCTGGCCATGGCCTGAGGATTAGATAGAACCTAAGCAAAAGGTCTCTGCTGGGGAAGAGAGACACTGGAGTTTGCAATGGTTGTGAACATTGACATGACAGATCGCTGCCTAGAGGAGCGTCAGGTGCACAACTGGCACCTGGCTTTCCCCAGAAAAAAATTGTTGAGATCTGTGGTAGAGCAGAAAGCTGGAGGGCCAATCCTGAAACATCTGAAAGGGCAGAGTAAAATCTCTATGGTCTTATGGTGCTTAGGAATCAAAATCTCACTGGAAGAGGAGGCCTGCTTCAAATACACAATCTACTTTTCTCTTAAGACGTGTGCCAGATTCTGAGGGATTCTTCCAACAGGAAAATTTTTCTTGATTTCCACCACCATTCCTAAAGCTTTCTCAGAACTGTACTGCAGTCTGAGGCTCTTCCTATCTGATCCTTCCTTCCCTCTCTCCTTTAACAGGAGTCAGACCTTCCCTTCATTCTTAAATATCTCTCTGTTTACTCCTTCTTCTTTACAACTGTCTCTCTAAATAAATATCTTGCACATCTGTATTAGTCCATTTCTGTTGCTTATAACAAAATACACAAAGCTGGGTGATTTATAAAGAAAACAAAATTTATGCACTTACACTTTTAGAAGCTGGGAAGTCCACAGTGCATGGAACACATCTGATGACGGTCTTGGTGGTGGCAACAGTGATTTCAGGGTATCACATTGCAAAATGGTGGAGCAGAGAGAGAGAGAGTTTCTTATGCACTCTCCTCTTAAAGCCGTCAGGACCATGCCCATTTTTAATCCATTCGCTTTGCATGGGCCTATAGTCTAATCACCTCTTCAAGGCCCCTTCTTGAAATTACCATACTAGGATTTCCCACCCTCAACAGTTACAGTTGGGAATAAGCCTCAATGAAATTGGGGGCAGGGGAAGCATCCAGTCTAAGGCAACATCTTATTCCATCTTGGCATCTCTTTCTCAGAAGATCCAAATGACACAAAGTAGTAAGTGTTAAAGTTATTGCTATGCTTATTGGGAGCCCAATATAAAGGACCCAGAAATGCCAAGCTAATCTTAATACCAGTCTAAGAAAGTGTCAAATAATGAGCAAATCTCCAATAAACAGAAATGCCAAGCTAATCTTAATACCAGTCTAAGAAAGTGTCAAATAATGAGCAAATCTCCTATTAAAAAAAAAAAAGACATTAAAGCTTATCTTGGTCCTTTTATATAACATGTTTGCTACTTCTAATTAACAAGGTCATGGCTGCCCTCTATATCTTAGAAATCTGAAAGTTTTTTGCAATAGATCTGTGAACCAGTCCCTCAGAAATGAGTTGTTGAAGGTGAGCAATGTAGTGAGCCGTCTACTCATTGTATTTGACAGAATGCAGTTCCCACTACAATATAATTGAATAGCTCTAACATGCCTAACTAAAATTCCCTTGGAGCTTAACTTCACAATAATCATTTTCTTCTACCATCTGTTGATAGTGATATGCTACTAGTCGCTGGGGCTACTGGCCTACAGTCCAGTAGTTACTGCTCTACAAAACTGCATGAAAACATTTCCAGAGATCAGCCTTGGTCTCAAGAGATACACAGAAACAGAGGCAGAGGCACACCAATCATCCATAGGTATAGGGTCAATATAACAACTCTGGAGTTCCTAATAGCTCTTCCCAATCACACTTTATCAGCTATACATATATGTAAACAATAGTCAATTTAGTGAGTTAGCTAACATACAGATTCAGATTATCAAATGAGACACAAATCAGAAATTTGTATTAAGCTTTAAAAAAAAAAAAAAGTATAGGGTATTGGCTACCAAGAGGCTCATGCAAAGCAGAAAGAAATTTACATTATCAAAGGCAGATCCTCAGGGCCTTCCTTCCTCCTGTGTCAGAAATGTACTTGTGGGTCAGAAAAGATGAGTTCTCTTTAAGTGAGGTTCATGAAGTTTCTCAGACAGTGGGGGACATTTAAAGAGAGCTATACAGCTTACACTACAGTCTCTGGGGAGCCATGCCTCAGAGTTCCTACATCCTAATCACTAAAGGTAAAAAGAAAGATCCTGCTAAAGGCATTTCCAACATAAGTCTCTTCTTCCTAGAAAATATCATTAATCAATTTACCTGAAGGTCCAGTTGACAAGGTGATTAGACTTAGTCACCTGCCTTCTTTTCTGTCCCCTGGGGACATATCCTCACCAGCCACCTTCCTGAAAGGAATGAATGGATCAAAGACTGACTGGCTTAGCTCCTAGTGTGGAGAGTAAAGGATGTGAGAATGGGGAATAAGAAAGAATATATCCAAAGGAAATGGCTGATAGGGAGTGGGGACTAAGTCCTGCATAGATATAAAGGAGAGAAGACCATGATGATCATCAATTAATCAGTAATCATGAGTCAAGTAATTTACTCAAAAGATATAGGAACCAGACTTCATACTTGTGATCTGGTTCCCACTTCTGTTTTTTTTAGTTTGTTTGTTTGCTTTTGTTTTTGTTTTTAACTTTTCTCATGTTAATCTCTTGGGCTTCAGCTTCCTAAACAAAATGGTGATAATGTTTTCCCACAGGAATGCTGGGAGGATCTAAATGAGGTACATTACACAGGGGTGCCTGGTATCTGGCAGAAACACATTAAATGTTATATGCTTTTTATTTTACTTTTAAAAAAATAAAAAAATAGTGCTTTTTTTGGTAAATTTCCCTTTTTAATGGACAGAACACAAACATCCAAATATTCTGCCACCTATTCTTGTATACCTTACCTGTTCTCAAAATAGATGTTTTATTCCCTTGGGGAAAATTTAATTGGTCTTACTGACTACAGAAAATTAAAGACTAAAGAGATCAGATGTCAACTCTATTGCAGACTATTACTGTAAAACTAACTTTATATTGTACTTTTAATTATTGCTATTTCTCTGAAAACTAGGACAACATTTGGCAAATCATAATTTATAAATTAAAAGTTGGAAAAGAGGTCAAATAATTAATCAGCTTCATTCCAGCTCTCTCCTCTTTTGCACAGATAATCATGATACTTGTGTGACTTGATAGCACATGCTAAAACTATAAGCTCATGTCTCCTCTCTCGGGACATGACCTTTCTGCTCAATTACATAGTCTGACTCTTTCTGAATGGAATGAAAAGGAACCTCACTCGTTATCACTGATGGACAAAAGTCAGACTGTAATGTTACTCAGGTCATTGTGGCAAGATCTCCAACCAGATAATTGTTGTCATGGCTTAGGGAACAATAAAAGTCAGCACCCTAGGCTTGTACAGAATTGTTGCTATTTTTCCAGAGAGATGCTTCCTGAGTTGGGTCACTTTCAAAAGTAAGTAGTCTTTCTAGGGGTGTGCGTGTGCGTGTGTGTGTGTGTGTGTGTGTGTGCGTGTGCGTGTGATTGTGTGTGTGTGTGCACGTGTGTGTGTGGGTGTGTTACCGACAGACAAGGCTTGGCTTGCCCTCTCGCCCTAAACAAATGACCTAAAAGTCCAAAAGTTGGTGTAAGGATTGGAAGGTTTATTCAGATAACCAGTACTCAACTAAATATCTAAGCAAGCAAACAAAGAGAAAAGAGGAACAGTGGGATTCGATTTATCCTAGTCCCAACCAGCAGGGCCAACCTCTTACTCATTCTTATTCCACTGACACAGTAATTGATAAAAATTGTTCTTCCCACTGTTGTTGGCACAAAGAATAAAAGTACTGTCTAGATTTAAATCAGAGAAACGAAGCCCAGCTGGGAGCCCTCCAGGGTGCACCTATACAGAACAGCAGGAGAGGGCTCAGAAAATCGGAAACAAAGCACAGCTGGGAGCCCTCCAGGGTGCACCTATACAGTAGCAGATGCAATCCGACCAAACAGCAGGAGAGGGCTCAGAAAATCAGAGAAAGGCAAAGAGAATTTTAGTGGCTTCTGGACTTCCAGTCACTGCACAGCATGGGAATGAATCCACACCACTCTTGTGAACCCCTTATCAGTAGAACCTGCTCAAGCAAGATCTTCATAGCATAGGACTGACCTTCCCACCTCTGCTAGTCACCGGTCAGGGCAAACCGCTGCAGGCCAGAGGGAGCATGCTTCTCACAGGTTGAGAGATGTTTAAGCTATAGTTGTCCGTCCAGCAGTCACTTTAAAGATGAAGAAAAGGGAAAGAAAAGGGGAGAGTAAAAGAGAATAAAGCACTGTCTTGTCAGAATTCAGGCAGAGGGCTCCAGGAGAGACATGAGAAGCAGAGACATGGGAGCAAAATAGTCCCAGTGGCCACTTGCTTCTTGCAGCTAGGGTCTTCTCTGGTGCCTGAGGCTTCCCAATTTTCATTGGTGCAGAAATTAGAGCAGCATATGTGCTGTGTGGGGATAATCCCAGGGCTATCCTTGGTTCCCAGAGTCCCCTTACCTTCTGGATTGTACTGAATTAGGCTCTTGGGTTGTAGAAATGAACAATGTACCCAGCAGAAAAGCAAGCAATGTTTTACTAAAAGAGGAAATAGACTTAGGCATAAGGGGTGTAGCTACAGGAAACCTAGCCCCCTGAAGGGAGATGTTCAGGGTCTTTTACAGGGAAAGGAGTTAAGGGGTGCAGGCCAGCATCACTGGACGTGGTCTATTCTCTTCTTCCTGGTTTCACCATGGGCACATACTCAGTTAAGGTTTTGGTCCTTGCACCTGCTCAGTAGATCCAAGGTAGTGCTGGTGTTCATTATCATCACCCCAGAAGGGTCATTGTAGTAGTCACCTCGAAGCTTGTGTACATGTGGGAATTCCTAAAGGGGTCTTAAAGTTAACCTGTAACTTAATTTTTACCATTACTGTAAACAAACCTTGCGGAGGGGTTTTACAACTCAGTGAATATCTGCTCCCCTCTTATCTCAGTTTATTTTATCAGGGCAGGCCATAGGGTAATCACGTGCCATGTGAGGTCTCATGACTGAGGAGTGGAAAATTAACAGTGTGCTCTTCAGGGAAAGGGAGTCAGTTTGGTTCACAGGCCTACCTTGTTTCGTGTGTGTATGTGTGTTTTGTGTGTAAACTCTTATGACAGTGCTCATCTAATTAAATTTTATATCAGGATGATAGGGATGTCTTTATGAAGATAAGAAAACTAATAGTGCACACTGCATCTCTCTCATCTCGAGTCTCCAAGACTTCCAGCACAGATGTGCACAATGCTGTGATTCACTTTGTGTCTACAAAAGAGTTTATTTTTGAACCAGTCTCGCTACCAGTAATTTTATATTAATTTCAAGCCACAGTGGATTTGCCTTATTAGATTTAAAATCTTTAAAAATGAAAATTCTTTCATCAAAGGAATCCCACACAAAATAAAAATATAATTTTTGATAGAGTTATTGAATACTCTACTGACCTAAATAATGGGTCAAATATTGAATCAGTGTTGCATACCTAAGATAATCCCTCTCAATCATGTTATAAAATTCTTTGTATACACTGTTGGATTCAACACGTTAATATTTTGTTAGAGTTTTTGTGTCCACATTCATGAGATATATTGATATGTAGATTTCCTTTGTGGAATATCTTTATTTTCTTTTGATATTACTGTACT
>NW_007729539.1:157534-161110 GCF_000696425.1 Galeopterus variegatus | reverse complement strand
AAAATAAAAATATAATTTTTGATAGAGTTATTGAATACTCTACTGACCTAAATAATGGGTCTCCCATTAAATAATGCTCTTCTTATGAGCATAGCATCAGACTGTTGGTTAACAGTGGTAACTGAATGTCATGATGAGGAAGTCATGTTCTTCAGAAGAAATAAGATTAAGATATGTTAACAACTTGAGTCCTTGATTGGGGACCAATATCTTTGTTTTGTTTCTTTTATTTTTTAATTAACAGACTTTATTTTTTAAGTAGTTTTACTTTTAGAGAAAATTGAGCAAATAGAATATAGAATTCCCATATACCCCTCTCCCTCCTCACAGTTTTCCCTAGCATTAATATCTTACATTAGTGTGGTACACTTGTTACAATTGATAAACAAATATAGATACACACTCATCTACTAAAGTTCATAATGTACGTTAGGGTTCTCTTTGTGTTATACAGTTCTATGGGTTTTGACAAATGCACATGTCACATATCCATCATTACAGTGTCATACAGAATTGTTTCACCACCCTAAAAATCCTCTTATTTATTCCTGTTTCCCTCCCCCAAACACCTGCAATCACTGACCTTTTACTGTCATCATAGTTTTGCCTTTTCCAGTATGTCATGTAGTTGGAATCAGACTGTATATGACGTTTCCACTGAATTCTTTCACTAAGCAAAATGCATTTAAATTTCTACGGTGTCATTTTGTGTCTTAATAGCTCATTTTTTAGTACTGAATAATATTTGATTGTATGGATATACCACAGTTTGCTTATTTATTCACCTTTTGAGAAGGTCATCTTGGTTGCTTCCAGTTTTGGGCAACTATGAATAAAGCTGCTAAAATATTCATGTGCAGGTTTTTGTGTAGACAAAAGTTTTCAACTGGTTTAGGTAACTATCCAGGAGCAAGATTGTTGGATCATATGGTAAGCCTATGTTTAGCTTTATAAGAAACTGTCAACTTGTCATCCAAAGTTGCTCTTCCATTTTGTATTCCCAGCAGCAATGCTTGAGATTTCCTGTTACTCTCCATTCTTGCCAGCATTTGGTGGTGTCGGTGTTTTGGATTTTAGCTATGCTGATAGGTATGTGGTGGTATCATTGTTTTAATTTTCAATTTCCTAATGCCATATGATATTGATCATCTTTTCATATACTTATTTGTCATCTGTGTATTTTTTTTTTTGATGTGTCTATTCAGACCTTTTGCTCATTTTTTGATTGCATTGTTTGGTTTCGCATTGTTTGGTTTCTCATTGTTCAGTTTTAATATTTCTTTGTATATTTTGAGTATGTCTTATATCAGATATGCATCATGCAAATATTCTACCCCAGTCTGTGGCTTGTCTTTCCATTCTTTGAACCATGGCTTTCACAGAGCAGAAGTTTTTAATTCTAATGAAGTTAAATATATCAATTATTTTATTCATATATCATGTTTTTGGTTATGTATCTAAAAAGTCATGGCCTAACCCAAGATTACCTAGATTTTCTCTCATGTTATCTTATAAAAGTTTTTTAGAGTTTCATTTTACATTTAGGTTTATGATCTATTCTGAGTTAATTTTTGAAGGTTATAGGGTCTGACTTGCTTAATTTTTGTTTGTTTGTTTGTAGATATACAGTTGTTCCAGAACTATTTGTTAAAATGACTATCCTCTCTCCATTGAATTGCCTTTGCTTCTCTGAAAAGGATCAGTTGACTGTGCTTGTGTGGATTTATTTATGGGCTGTCTATTCTCTTCCATTAATCTATTTTTCTGTTCTTTTGCCAGTGCCAGACTATATTGATTACTGTAGCTTTATAGTAAACCTTGAAGTTGGGTGTTGTCAGTACTCTTACTCCTTTCTTTTTCAACGTTGTGTTGGCTCTTCTGGGTCTTTTTCCTTTTCCACACAAACTTCAGAATCAGTTTGTCAATATCCATACAATAACTTTTGAGTTTTAAGCAAGATTTCATTGCATCTATCAATCAAGTTTGGACAAAGTGATACCTTGATGATACTAAGTCTTATTTCCATGAACATAGACCATCTCTCCATTTATTTAGTTTTTCTTTGATATATTTCATTAGAACATTGTAGTTTTCCATATATCTGGTATATATTTTGTTATGTTTATACCTAAATTTTTTTTGGGGGGTGGTGGTGGATGCTAACATAAATGATAACATGCTTTTAGTTTCAGATCCCATTTGTTTATTGCTATTATTTAGGAAAGTTATTGACTTTTGTATATTAAGTAGGTATCCTGCAACCTTTTGATAATTGCTTGTTCCAGCAGGCATTTTTTTTTTGCCAGTTCTTTCAGATTTTCTACATAGAAAATCTTGTCTTTTGTAAACAAAGACAATTTTATTTCTTTCTTCCCAATCTGTAACGTTTTTCTTCTTTTTCTCATCTTATTGCATTAGCTAAGACTTCTAATACGATGTTGAACAGGAATAGAGGGAGGGAACATCCTTGCCTTGTTCTTAATCTTATAAGGAAATCATCTAGTTTCTCACCACTAAGGATAATATTAAGGAAAACATTAGCTGTAATTTTTATTTTTATTTTTTGTAGGTGTTCTTTATCAAGTCGAGGGAGTTTTCTTCTGTGCCTAGTTTGATAAAAGTTTCTAACGTGTATGGATTTTGTATTTTGTCAAATGCTTTTCTGCATCAAAAGATGTGATTATATGATTTTTTTAGCTTACTGATATGATAGTTTAATATAAATTAATTTTCAAATATTGAATCAGTGTTGCATACCTAAGATAATCCCTCTCAATCATGTTATAAAATTCTTTGTATACACTGTTGGATTCAATATGTTAATATTTTGTTAGAGTTTTTGTGTCCACATTCATGAAATATATTGATATGTAGATTTCCTTTGTGGAATATCTTTATTTTCTTTTGATATTACTGTACTGCTGGCCTCATAGAATGGGTTATGAAGCATCCCTTCTCTTTCTATTTTCTGCAAGAGATTGTAGAGAATTAGTATAATGTCTTCCTTAAGTGTTTGGTAGAATTCACAGTGAATGAATTTTCTGGGCCTGGTGCTTTCTGCTTTGGAAGATTATTAATCATTGATTCAATTTCTCTAATAGTTATGTTCTTATTTAGATTATGTATTTCTTCTTGTGTAAATTTTGGTAGATTATGTATTTCATAAAATTGGTCCATTTCATCTAAGTTATCAAACGTGTGGGCATAGAGTTTTTGGTAATTTTTTTTATTTTCCTTTTGATGCCTATAGGATCAATAGAAATGACCTCTGTTTCATTTCTGATATTAGTAATTTGTGTCTTCTCTTTTTTTCTTCTTGGTTAGATGCTCATTTTATCTTCTGAAATATTTTCTTTTTAAGCACGGTCTTATACTTTGTGTGTGTGTATCTGTGTATATTTCATTCTTGAAAGAAATATAGAAATGCATATTCTGGAAAAGCATTGATACTTTTGCCCTTGTTGGTGAACAGTGTGAACAACAGATGGGCAGGCACCTCATCACTGTTACTAAAACCAGGTGTGCACTGTGTGGAAATGATGAAAATGATATTAACTGCCAGGCTTTTGATGGCCT
>NW_007729539.1:156768-157305 GCF_000696425.1 Galeopterus variegatus | reverse complement strand
GGAACCGGTCTGTATGTGGGATCTGAACCCTCGGCGGGAGCGCCACTGTGCTCCCAAGTGGTGCACTGTAGCAGTGCGCCACCGGGCCGGCCCTGAAATATTTTCTTTTTAAGCACGGTCTTATACTTTGTGTGTGTGTGTCTGTGTATATTCCATTCTTGAAAGAAATATAGAAATGCATATTCTGGAAAAGCATTGATACGTTTGCCCTTGTTGGTGAACAGTGTGAACAACAGATGGGCAGGCACCTCATCACTGTTACTAAACCCAGGTGTGCACTGTGTGGAAATGATGAAAATGATATTAACTGCCAGGCTTTTGATGGCCTACTCTGTACCCAAAACAATAAGTGGAAAGTTATTTGCTTTCCTGTAAATTTATACAAGTCTCCAAGGTGAGAATTCACCATATTTTAGAGAGAAAGCTTATACTCACATAAATTAAATAAAACCCCCTCAGTTACCAAAAAAAGAAAAAAAAAAAAAAGGTAAGGCAGGATTTTGAATTCAGGTTTTTCAGACTTAAAAACCTATCCTC
>NW_007729539.1:151558-156530 GCF_000696425.1 Galeopterus variegatus | reverse complement strand
CCTGAGCTCTGAGTTCTGAGATTAAAAAGTGAAATTGGTATGATTTTTGTCCTTTAGCATAACATAAAATAGATGACATTGTTGCAGAAGCTGAAACGTAGCTACCTGTGTACTTAGTTAGCTATTTTACTGCTGTTACCTACTCCAAAGGCTAGAGTTCTGGTGAAAAAAATATATATATATTGTCAGTCAGTACATTGTGAAAATATTTACAAAACTTATTTGAAAGTATCAATCATCATTACAAAAAGTGGCATATGTCATACAGAAATCAATAAACAAATATACTTGATAAACTGTATTGATGATATGTCTTGAACTCTGTGCTAGTTATGTGTTGTTTCACGTCACTAGTGAACCCAATGGTTACAAATTAGTCACAGAGAGGGGAACTGGTAACTTAAGGTTCTTCTCTTTACTGATGCATCTTTTATTATTATCATCATTATTATTATTACTATTATTATTTTAGTAACAGCTATGATATTAGGAACTATTAGATACATAAATCACTATTAGATCCACTTAAATCACTTCTACAAACATTTTTTTCTTCAGTTGACATGGTTTTGGAGTGCCTTTTTAGCAAAAGCCTCTTCAATAAATGTGAAGGGACAGATTAAAGGCCACTGAATATATTTTTAACACAAAGAGTATGGCTCAAAGAAAAAACTTTCTGATAACAAAATAATACGATTAATTTTCATATATGTACATTTTTATGAATCCTTGCATAAATTAGAGCAGCTTCCCCAGGTTCTTCATATCCAATTCTATTAATTTCCCTGCTGTAGATGTATAAGAAATAGTGGGCTTGAGGGCCCTGCAACTATAGCCTAAGACAGCATCAGACATAGAATGCATATTTTATGTAAAGACATTCTCCATCACCATACTTGTCAAGAAAGCTCCCAAGAGAAGGTTAAAAGAAATTGGCAATATATGCCAGGAGAAAGGTAGAGAGAACCAGAAAGAAGAGAGAGAGAAGAAATGGAAAGAAAAAAACGAACACACAGGACAGCTTGAGAAGCTGTGGCTCTTTCCTCTGATTCTTATTAGGCTTTGTGTGAAATGGGAGTGAGGCTGGTAGGAGGGGTGTATGAGGGCGTGAGCTGAATGTGACCTAATGGCTGGGGGAGAGGAACAGATTTCTTAAGTGACATGTTATAGATCTTTACATCATTTGTTTCAGATGTGTGGTATTTCTTTACTTAAATTTTCAACCTTGATAAAATGTTTGTAATTTTTATACTGTCACAGAAAAAAATCCCCATAGCATTTTGTGATTCCCAAGTTACAGAGCTGATTTCTTATGTTTTCAACAGTCTATCAAGCTTCTGACAACTGTGACTTTTCTACTCTGGAATACTGGAAAGACACGGTGTTAAAATATTGTATTGGTAAATTAGTGAGTCATATTAAAATTTCTAGAAGCATGAGAACAAATTCCTCTGCATCTGTACATATGGGGCTGATGGTGAAGGGCATGGAGGGCTTAGGATCTCCAGACACAAACGCTTCTCAGTATCAGATCACTCCAAGCCAGTCTTACCTAAAAAAGCACTTAAAAGTTCAGTGCCTTGGCATCACCTTAGATGTAGGCAAGGCTTAGAACAATATTTCTAAGACATTAAGAAGGGAAGGATGTCAGTTTGGTGTGAAGCGATGGAGACTAGAAGCTGAGCCCAAGGTCCATCAAGTATTTTTCAAGGTCTATCTGCTATCAGGTACAATAAAAAATCTTAGCAGAAGTCCACATGTAGATTTCCTAAAAGTATCAAAAATTGAGTTTGGCGATACAGGGCATTTCCAAAGAGAAAAGGCATCATTTAAACTGGCTTCAGGGGTGGTTGTAATCTGCATGACCAATGCTATCCCAGTCAGGATTCTACTGCAATGTAGAACAAACTACAGTCTGCAGGCCAGATCTGGCCCTCTGCCTGTTTTTACATGATCCTTGAGCCAAGAATGGTGTTTACATTTTTATGTGTTTAAAAAATTTATATCAAAAGAAGAAGAATATTTGGTGACAATAAGAAAATTCAAATTTCCAAGGATAAAGTTCTATTGGATCACAGCTATGCTCATCTGTTTGCACAGTGTCTAGGGTTGTTTTCACACTACCAGGGAGAGTTGAGTAGACGCTACAGAAATTGTATGGCTCGCATAGCGTAAAATATTGACTATTTAGACCATCTAGTACTTTCCTAGGGCTACCATAACAAATGGCCACATACCTGGTGTCATCACAACAGAAATTTATTACCTTACTGTTTTGGAGTCCAAAATTGGCAGAGTCAATGCTTACTCCAGAGGCCCTAGGGGAGATTTTGTGTCCTGTGTCTTCCAGCTTCTGCTGGCCCCAGGCATTCCTTGGCTTGTGGCTGAATTGGTCCAGCCTCTGCCTTGATCTCCACGTAGGCTGTCCTCTGTGTGTCCTCCTCCAACAGGCTCTTGTCATTGGATTTAGGGCCTACCAGGATGATCCCATCTTGCGACCCTTAACTTAATTACATCTGCAAAGACCTTATTTTTTTTCAAGTACTGTCACTTTCACAGTTTCCAGGTGGTCATAGCTTTTGGCAGACCACCATTCAACCCATCAGAGTCCTTTATGAAAAGTAAGTTTGTCTAGAATTTTAACTCTCAGTTATGGGAAAATGGAAATGTGGGAGAAGAAAAAAGGTAGATTGTGGTAACTCTTATATGTTGCCATTGTGAGCTTTTGTTTTATCCGAAAGGGACAAGGAAGTCTGTTGGTAGCTGAATGATCTTTGTAGAAAGTTGAGAGGATGTTACTGGAAAGACAGGGATTAATCAGAAGAAAAAAGGTAGATTGTGGTAACTCTTATATGTTGCCATTGTGAGCTTTTGTTTTATCTGAAAGGGACAAGGAAGTCTGTTGGTAGCTGAATGATCTTTGTAGAAAGTTGAGAGGATGTTACTGGAAAGACAGGGATTAATCCCACCTATCCTTTATTTTCTAACAATGACTTCAAAAGTACACCATATGCCAGTGAGTTGATAACTAGTCTAGAGACTTCCCTACAAAAGTAACCTCAGGTTTCAAAAAGAGCAGTAAATGCAAATAATCAATACCACATTAAGCAGAAGCTGTATCTAAGCAGCAGATCTAGCTCAATTAAGATAACCCACTGACAGCCACATTCCCTTTTTATTTCTCTTTGTGTGATTTTATAAGTTTGGCTTCTTGCCCAAAAAAGAGAAAGTTGAAAGAAATTTTTTGATTAAGTCTTTAGGAACACTGAGGGGGGTGGGTCTTGCTGACTCTCTAGGAATTTGGAGATTTGGGGGTGATCCTCTTGTGTACTGACACTATGGCTGTTCTTAAAGACTCCTTGAAGGGGGCACACACTGAGTGCTCAGCTGCAGCACTCCAAGACAGCCAGAGCTCAGCCTGCATCTGTGGGGTCACTGCAGGCAGCTAGCAGTCATAAGCCAGGGCCCTGAAAGTAGAGAAAAACAAGATGGCCTTGGGCCAAAAGAAAGAGCTGGACTGTCACGCAGAACTTTAGACAGAGGAATCAGGCAGTTTGCCTCCTCCATGGGCCTGTACTGAAGAGGGTGGGAAGACATTTGGCATTCCGGCTGAATGGTGGGCGAATAGAAAAGGAGGGAGAAATGCCTCCTTCTCATGGTGTCAATCCAGATACCAAAGAATTACAGGGTTCTAGGGTAAAGCCATAGAATTTGGGGGTAGCATCAGAGAGTGCCATGGAAATTAATAATGGATATGAAATACATATGATTTTTCTCTGCAGAAATTTAATAGAAGGGAAAGAAAATTAGCCCAAGAGATATTTCTTTGTAACTGATAAATCTGAGTGATATCTCAAGCATAATTCAAGGCTGTGTACAGTTAATGAGATTCATTTGGGGAGTGGTGACTTTCGACACTCTTTTGGCAGAAAGAGTGGCTTGGGGCATTAACACGTGGCATGAGTGTGTGAGATGACTGATAGGCACACACATTACAATGCGATGCCCTTGCTCAATTTGGGACATATTTTTAGCAAATCATGTTAAAGCTTCATTGGACTTCTGGGAGCTAAAAAGAGGCAGAGTCTGTTTTAAGTTGTCATCAGAGTGGGAAGGTGGGTCTGGGATGAACTGAAACATTCCTCTTGGATTTCAGAAAATAAAAAGAGTAATAAAAAATTAAGTGCAAGAATTGATGGAGAATATATGTTGGACACGGGATTTATCTAGGTTATAAAATCAAGGAACAAAGCAAGATTATCTAAACTGCTAAAGGGTTAAAATAGTCCCCACCACAAAAACCAAAACAAAACAAAGTTTAGAGTGGAAAAACTCCAGAAAGTACAAGCACACAGAGAACAAAATGACATGTCAAGGAGGAACTACACATAGGACATCATTAGTTCACAGAAGAGTGAATCACTGACCTTCTGTCGTAGATAGTATGATGAATGAAAAATAAAGCAGCAGAACCCAAGAGTGTTATGTAGAATAAGTCAGTCTCCCGTCTGTCAGTGATTGAATATATGGGTTGCAAGTACTTAGTGGCTTAGAAAGGAAGAAGTTGAAAATTCAAAAGTAAATAGATGAGGAGGCGCATGGTGCAAAGTAATTTTGTTTTAAAAATGATATATTAACATATCGAGATCCAGACACTTCGTTCTGTCTTTGCAAATATCAGAAAGAGTCTTCAGAATCAATAAGAATGTTTGTTTGTCTTGAACACAAACCAAATAGTAGCAACAGTTAGCAGAGGATTGTGCATGGAAAAGGAGCTGGGGAATAAGAGACATAAGTTTGTTGTGAGACTATGCGATAGCCCATGCACAGGGCCTTCCCTGGAGGGATCTGGAGACTGGGGCAAATCAATCACACAGTGGAATCCCTCCTTCATCATTTTCATAGAGCTGAACTTGGATTGAATTGAAGAACTTTTTCTCTTAAAAGAAAAACAACAAACAAAGTCTCAAAA
>NW_007729539.1:148271-150958 GCF_000696425.1 Galeopterus variegatus | reverse complement strand
ATTATACTTCACCCTCGTAACAAACATATAAATAGATAATAGCAATATCTTTATTTTATTTTAAAAAAAAAAAGGATGGAGAAGTAAAAGTGCTTTGCCCAAGTACATTATTCTTACTAGCAATACTAACAGTATCGAACAGCTATTAAACATTTTCTACATGCTGATATCTGTTCTAAGAATTTCTTATACATTAGGTCATTTAATTCTCCTTTGACCCTACCTGTGAGAATATTATTTCCATTTTAAAGAAGATAATATGAAATGGCTGAGTTGGGTTCTAAATCTAACTAGCAGATCTTAGAGCCCACATGTTTAACTTTTGAACTAGGCTGCTCATGAGTTATTTGCCCATGAGTGTGCCAGAGACACCTCACATCTCTGTGTGCCAATTTACCTGACCCTGAATTTAAAGTTCCTTCCAGAAAAGTGACAACTGAAGAGGTTTTGGTATAATAAAAAAGATGGAATCAAAAACTTGTAACTAACTATTATCCTTACATATTATTAACTTTTACAACTATTGTGAAAAGAATAAATAGCCTGAAAAAGGAACAATTAATGTAAATTAGTTTATTTCTATCTTGAAAGGTATACAGTTTAATATAAAGTATGACCACTGACTTCTTCCAAGGCATCATGCATAAAATGAAAAAAATTTGGATGCTGTTTATAAAATACAAAGAAATGTATTCTCCTTAATAAAAGGCTAGGATGTGTGGTACACTTCCATTTTCATTTCTTTGTAAAACTTTCACCAGTCCTCAAGGGCATAAAATGTGGTGAGTTACCTAAAGTTCAATGAGTCCAAGTTAACGTACTGTGTGTTACTAAAGTTTTTCTAGTGTTTTGGTGTTAAAATGTTTTTTCTTTTGGTAGGTATGTATAAATATAAATATGTATAAATAAATACACCACCACCCCACACAGAAACTTTATGATAGCTTCTAGTTCTCTAGATTCTTTTTAAATTTACTTGATGATGTAATTATCTCCCTATATTTATAGAGTGATATGAACTTGCCATTGTACTTAAGAAATAATGACATATTCTATATGATGTTTGGGGAAAGAAAATATAATTACCAAAATAAATTTAAATTCATTTTATTGCTTTACTAAAATACATATTTTTATACAAAATAATAAAATCTATGGTTAGTCATTCATCAGCTGACATTCAGAAGTTGTTCATAGAGAACCATGCTCTACACAGTGTGTGCTAGATACCACTTGGAGCTCAGAGTCTACTGGAGAGGTGGACACAATAATTATAAAATATAAACAAAAAAACTTATACTGAAAAAATTAACAATTATATAACTCAATTGATACAATTGAAAAGTATCCCACTTAAAAACAGAAAGCATATGCTAACAGTGGGCACAAAGTAAAGTCTATTGGGGAGTTATGGTTAGGAGTAAGACCTTACACATTTTAAAATGTTGCGTTTCCTGTTTCTAATTCTAAGAAAAGAGAAGCGCTATGAGCAAAAAAGAATTGCAGGAGATGAAGACATGAAATTCTGGACATTTGCATAATCAGAATATCTTTAATTGTTTTCAAGGTAAACTTCGGAAGCAATAGATTGTATTTTAATTATTTATTATTTGTCATTATTTAAAGTACGGAAGAATCCCCCATCTAGTTTTATGACGAATTAATAAGTGTCTGACTATTTAGCAGGCTTAATTCCCTGGGGATTCCAATCTTATTCAAAGAATCAAATGTTGGTATTGATCCATAAAATCATTAACTATTGACATTTTCCCAGGCTTTACCAGGATCCTGAAAATTTCTAAAAAATACACTCAATAGTAATTTTTTTCTTTATTTAAATCAAAGCTGTAACTTCTCCTGTCACCAGAGAAGTCATCTAATGAAAATTCAGACACAGAGTAAATGCATATGTCACTCAATCATTTATTTTCCCAGTCTCGGACAACTGATCAACATATTTATAGTCCCTGATAAAAACCTACTCTCCTACCATCTCCTTCCAGACATTAGTGAATATGTATCAAATGCCGTTGAGTCAGGTTTATCAATAAACTAACTAGTCTCCTTGCTTTATTGTGCATCTAAGAAGGAGTTGCTATGGGAACAGTGGCAGATCTGTGAATAGCCCAGTAAAAATATTCTGCTTTAACAGGAATTCGTAGCACTTCATTTCTGAAAACAAGTTTGCTTAAAACCTGACATTTTCAAAACTAAACATTTNTAGCACTTCATTTCTGAAAACAAGTTTGCTTAAAACCTGACATTTTCAAAACTAAACATTTGAAAAGTCATCTAAAATCTGTGTTTTTTTAAAAATATTTCTTAACGTTAAAAACAAAAAAGCAGCTCTGATTAAGAAGGCTACAAAATAATGATTAACACGCAGCATATTCATGTAGATAGTCTGGTACACATTTCACTCGGCAGGAGTGCAAAATGAATTTATCTATGGCAAATCTGTAAAGATGGAAGCAGTTACATACAATAACAATCTTTTTTTCATAACTAACAACTAATTAAAATAAAAAAGAATAAGCAGTGCAGTGAGTAGTTTTGCTTGCACGTGCTAACAACCGGTTTAATCACAAGGGATATTCACCTCAATTATTTCAGGCCTCTGTCTACATCTAGACAAGTGTTATCCAGGGCCCCTTTCATCTATAGCATTCTATTTTCTAATAAGTCTT
>NW_007729539.1:142892-147888 GCF_000696425.1 Galeopterus variegatus | reverse complement strand
AAATTTCAACATCTTGTGTGTCTTCTCACAGTATGGATATCAATATGCCTAGCAAATGCTATGAAAAATTCTCTTTTGCTCACTGCTAAATCCCAAGTACCTAGCAGAGTACTTGACACATATGCGATGTCAACAAATATTAACTAAATGGATGAATGAATAAATGTTCTCATTAGATAGAAGGAATTTATGAGAAAAAAATGAAGAGTAATTTTTTAGTGCCCACATTTGTGGTACCAGGTGGTATGCTTTACGTTGTTTATCTCGCCTGTTACCAAAGTGTTCAAGAACTGAGAACTTGAGGAAGAGTAAAATGAATTGCTTAATTAATTGTTAACAATCAGAATTCAACATTTCATTTTTCATAAAGCAACAACAGAAAATTTTATTTTAATTCCTAGTTCTTTTACCTTTAATTATTGCATTTGAAAAGGTATTCTTACCTTGCATAAAATTATTTTTTTCAGTGACTATTAAAACCTCATTTATAACTACTGTCACTTTTTTTTTTTACCAATTTTTAAAAAATTAGTGTAGCCTTTGAAGACCAAAATCAATGACAAATACTTTGTCAGAAAAAAAATAAATAAATAAATAAAGGAAAATGCCCCATGGATTTGCAAAGGTTGTTATCTTTTAAGGTAATGATGACATATAAGAAGGCATCTGAGGAGTTGATAAAGAGAAAATTGTAATTATAATTATTGAGTATGCTATTCTGCTTTTCTAAGAATAAAAAAATGAGAGGAAATAACAAAAGTTTCTTTCTTGCCAGTAATCTCAACTAAACATACATTTTCAAGTGTTGTTTTCCTAGACTAAGCAAAATGAACTGAGGTGCTTTGATTCTTGAGCCCAGAGGGCTCCATTCTGATGTAAATTGATTTCTATTGTTCCTTCTATTGAGAGTGTGTGTCTCCAGTGCAGGCACTCTTACATGATTTAATTAATAAGCATGAATCAAATGTATTCAGAGTGTATACAAGAATAGTGACTTCTAGCAACATTTACAAAAATAAATGATTCTTTACATTGCTGCTGGTTCTGAAAAGCAAGATCTGCCAACATGTTGGAGACCAGAGAAGTGAAGTAACATGTAAACTAGTTCTACCAGGTTTATGGCATAAGTGAGACCAACATTGCTAGGGAGATCACTATTTTAATGATCCTAGATAGAACTGTGATTTTCTCTAGACCTGTGCCACATGCAATTGCAACTGCACTTGAATCTGGTTCAATATTCTTACCTCTGGCTTCAACTATAAAAATAATATTGGGTTCTAGGAAATCCTGTGAAGGCTGACTAGTCAAATATGTATAAATCTCTTCTTATAATATTTTTTATTTATGATGGCAAAAAATAAAATGATACCTATTCTTTTACCATTATGGTTTTGGTTTACTTCTGTTCAACAAACACCCTCTAGCACCTGTGCTAGGCAGGGAGAATTCAAAGACCAATGAGGCACACTCTCTTTTCTTCCAGGAGTTTATGTTAGTTGTAACCAATCATCACCCAAACAGACAGCCCCTAAAATTTTACTCAGTAAGGAAAGCCATTGATTGGTAGTTTAATTGATGTTTGTGTTGTACTACTTTTCATTGAGCTCAACTATGCTGCATGTCAATTGAGTTAAAGTGTAAGCTCCTTGAAGATGGTTTCCTTACCATTTTATCCTGAGTGCCTAGCAGAGGGCCTGGCACATAGTAAGTTTTAACAAAAATGAGTTAAACAAATGTCTTTTGGTGGAATGAGATGGGATTCTTTCTCCAGGGGTTATCATTTAGGAGGAAGAGAAACTAAAGCATTCATGAAATGCAAGTATCTTCTAAAATTTTGTTTCTATTTATTTGTGCAAGTTTCTTTTATTAAAATGTCTAAACATACTTTTGTGTGGTTTCTTCCCTCTCAAATTATTTGATGTGAATAGATGAATATTAACCACCCATCCTAAAAGTTCCTCTCTTTAATTAAACACGTAATCAACAGTAGAAGTAGAAACTCTATATGGTTATGTTGCAAAAGTTTTTAAAATGTCAAGGAAGGAGTTCAGAAACAGAAATACTTATCAAGTCTGCCTGTCCACCATGATAAGCAATGACTTTATACCACTAAGCATGAATTAAAGCATTAATTCCAACAGCTTTGTGGTAACAGTGGTTTATCACAAATCCTCAGTGTTCCATTTTTTAGCATTTGACAAATGTGCTGCCTAGACATATGGTAATGACTCACTTTGAATATTCAAATGCTTGAGTTTTCTATTGCATTTTATAATTAATATAATAGCAAAACAATTTTGATTTCTGTTGGCAGTTTCACTGTTCCCAAGTGATGTTTCTTTAGGAGTCTTTGTACTTCTGATTCTGGAGGAAAATGGCCTTCTCTGTGAGCATGTATCTGCTGGTTATTACAGAGATACAAAACAAGAAACAGCATGTCTTTGGCACCTATGAAGAAAACAGATCTAAAAAACAAAATACCTGTTGGATGGATATACATTGTCTGTTATTTCATTCAGGAGAAAACTTGGCTCTTTTATTGCTTAAGATAGTCTCCACATGAGTTATATAATCTCCATTCAAAATTTACCAACAGTGATACATTTGGTTAGAAAAAAAAACTCGCTTAAAAATACTCAAACTTAGTTAAATAGAATTTACTAATCTTAAAGGTTATAGACTTAAGCTTCCTATTCTAATGTTCTGAGTGAATTTATAACTGCCCATATCTGAGGGACAATCTTTTTCTCAATTCTGCTCTCTTTATTGTCACAAACTAATAAGATTTAGAATTCTAAGAAATGGTGTTTGTGATATGAGCAGCACACAACCAACCTACCCAAAATCCCTACTGTTGAGCTCTTTTACCTGCCTGTAATCCTGCCAACTGGGCCAATTGTCAAGCTAGTGCTGGGTCTGAAGCTCACAGACCCCTCAAACCCGTTCACAGACTGGGTCACAAACCCTTCACATGCCAGGCTGGGTCACCAGTCCCCTCACATGCAGGTCTATGAGCTAGGTAACTGGCAAACCAGTCCTTGGAAGCCATAGGTTCAAGAGCATGACCACACGGAGCGGACGCCCAAAGCAGTCAACACCAGCTGAGTGGCAGCACCGTGTATGCACACTAACTCCACCCACACACAACTTGCTTACAAAGAATGTACCACACCACCCCCAACTGGACCCGAGGCAAGGGAGCCTGATTAAATTATTCTATTTTCCCAACAATCCACCCCTTCAGTGTCCCTTGCCATATAATCTATGCATTCAGAATCTTCCATGATGTTCTCTTAGCAAGGATAAATGGCCCTTACATTTACATAACCTATTGCCCATTCAATATGCCTTAAGGCTTGTAGTTCTGTCCTTTTAACTGTTAGCCACATATGTCCAGTTAGTAGTCACCATTGGTGAGATCCTCCATGAGAATCCTGCAGTTATACTGATGGGCAGTTCAATGCATATTCAGTAGGCCAACACACCAATCACACAACTCTGGTGCAGTGCTTGCAGCCAGAACACTATGGGCAAAAAGACAGAAGGATTATTGGTACCAATAGATTATCTGAATAGCTTCTGGGATGACCCTTGTCTTACCCAACCAGACCACTCCTAGGAATTTGATTGTCAGCCCAGGTCCTTGCACTTTGGCTATATTCACAGTCCACCCGCAATGTTCCAAGTGACTTAGCAGCATTGGAGCTGCCTGGGTTAAATCTGTAAGAGAATCAGAGGTTAATAATACATCATCAATGTACTGAAACATTGTAACCATGCTGGACCTACTCCACTTGGCTAGGTGCCCAGCTACCAAACCATAACAGATGGTTGGGCTATGCAGATAACGTTGGGGAAATACTTGAAAGGTCCACTGTCTTCCTTCCCAGCCAAAGGTAAACTGATCTTGGCTATCAGCTGAGATTGGAATAGAGAAAAAAGCATTTGCAAGGTCCAAAACATAATGATAAGTTCCCAGCTGAGTCGTCAGCTGATCCATCAAGTCGTGAACTGAAGGCACAGCTGCATGCAAAGGAGGCACCGCTTTGTTCAGTTCTCGATAATCTACAGTCATTTTCCAGGTATCATTGGGCTTTTTCACTGGCAATACCGGAGGAGAAAATGGACTATGAGCCAGACGAATAATGCCAACTTTCTCTAATTCCAATGTAGTGGCACTTTTGACCTCAATCGTATTTCCTCCATGGACATCTATATAAACTGTGACCCCTGGAAATTTACCTGGATTGCCATATATCGGGCTACATTCTGCACGTGTATTCACGAGTGCCAAAACATGCTGCATATTTGTCCTCAATGAATAAATTGCCAATTTAACAGGAGGCCTCTGGTCCTTGCCTGCCCCCAAAAGATGAGTATCTTGGCCTGCTCCCTAATCAAAATGGAACAGTTCATCTGCCTCCTCGGGAGCAACCAAAAAATCTTTTAAATCTACTGAGCATACCTTGCTACCTGTTTCCAGGCATTTGGTGAAATGCTGTTCACGGTGCAATTGCTGCCACAAGGCAAATAGGACTGCATTAGGCTGCTGGTCAATTTTCTTTTTATCAACCCCTGCTGCAAGCAAGTCAAGCCACATCTTCTTACAGTAGCCTTGCTCGGTCCTTTTGGGATAAAATCCCAAGCATTTCTTGGGGATTTGGTCTTAGCCACCTTTTGGACCCCTTTTGCTTGTCTTCTATCCTCTACTTCACCCAAGCCAGCTATCATGGTCATTACCTCAGGTATAGGATGACAAATGTATGGGGCCAGTATGGCCATCAGTGATCCAAAGAACACTGATGGGGCATTTTGCAGCACTATGTCTCTCATGCTGTCTGTAAAGTTTTCATCACCCGGGCCATGAGTGTTCACATTAAACATGGACTGCTGCATCCCCAGCTCTTGAATTATTTGGACAAATTCAGCATATGTTTGCCATTTACTAACAATCTGGGGCAGTTCTCCAGCATTTGCCCACATGGTTCAGCGG
>NW_007729539.1:141030-141941 GCF_000696425.1 Galeopterus variegatus | reverse complement strand
ATTTGCCCACACGGTTCAGGCAGCTGCATTCACCCAGCCCATCAAGGAGTGATTACCTCGCCCTTGTGCATATCTGTGGCTATTCTGCAGCCGCTGCCTCAGGGATGAGTGCATGGTGACGGAGGCCAATTTCTCCACCTCCTCACTAGAGCACATCACACTATCCACCCCTAGGTCCCATAACCACAACAGCCAAGCAGCCAGGGTCTCCCATGTTTCTGCCTGAACTGTCTTCTCAAGTCAACCAGTTCAACCTGGGTATACGAGACATAGGTGGTGAACTGGGTCAACTGTGGATTGCCCACTGGTTGTCCATCCAGTCCCATAGGCTGCTCGTGTCTCAATTTCTTGTGCACAACAGGTCATGCCTGGAGATGCATGGTTTTCCGCAACTCACCACTGGGTTGGTTGTCTTCCCTGGTGTGAGAGGCAGGAGTGGCCAGTTGCTACATGTCATCCTCCAGGACATTTATCCATGCTTCCAACAACTCTGCTTTCTACCACAAATCACAATCAGTTTTCAGCATACTTAGCAGTGGCCAGGCTCCGGTCTGTAGAAAAGTAGCCACTGGCACCACACGCTCAAGGACTGCCACATTTCCTCCCCCTCCCAAGGGGTTTTGCATTGTAGTACCTGGTCTATGCTGTGCCTTGCAGTACAGTGTGTGGCAACCAGATCCCGGTCAACAGGAAGGAGGCCAAAGGGCAGAGCATAGTCAAAAGGAGCCAGATTTCCTCCTTCTTTGAAGGTCTTTTGGCTCCTGTACCTGCTCAGAATCCTATTGCAGACTACACTAATTGTCGAGCTCTTTTATCTGCCTGTAAACCTGCTGATTATGCCAATTGTTGAGCTAGGTCTGGGTCTGAAGCTCACAGATCCCTCAAGCCCATTCACAGACTGGGTCACAAAC
>NW_007729539.1:132804-140257 GCF_000696425.1 Galeopterus variegatus | reverse complement strand
TGATTAAATTTTTCTATTTTCCCAACACCTACTAATACAGAATATTTGACTTAATGATCAGATTGAGGTGACAATAAATTTCAAATGTAGATTCAGAAACAATTTTGCTAATTCCAAGTGCATGTTATGAGAGTGAAAATCACAAAGCCCATCCAGAGTTACCATGAGTAGATGGAACCTATTTGTAAATATTTATAGAAAGCACTACATTAAGCCATAGTTTCTTTTATTAAGTAATCCAAATACTCACATTATTTTTCTAATATTACCTTATTCAAATATCAAAGTGCATTATTCCCAAACTTTTGAAATAGTTTATATTTTATACATACATACATATGTTTCCTTCTCTCTAAACCATTTCACAAGAAAAAATTTTTTAAAGTTTTCTACTCTGTAGTTAAAGCAATTCTTTTGCATGGCTACTCATCTGTGTGAATTTGGTTTGATGTAGCATATTTTTTACATCAGCCAGGGAAAGGAGCCTCTCCCAACCCATTCAATATACTCACTATACATTGAAGCAAATGGTACCAGAGCCCATATAAAGTACAAACCAAGAGTCAGCCATGGTATTCAAATTAGTGGTGTGCCTGGAAGAATCACTTACATGAACCTGATGATTGAGAAAAAAATTATCCAGAGCCTGCGACTCTTTAAATTAGTGTGCTAATGAAGCTACAAAATGAGTTTTGCACTGAGTTTTGCTCTCTTTCAAGAAGGACCTAAGAGGACAGCTCCAAGTCCAGCCAACTCTCCTGCTAATGCATAACAAGAAGAAAGGAAAACACAGAAAGGACATATCCTTCTGAAATTAATTCTACAGCCAAAATAATCACCTCAAATAACTGTCCATAGTGGTTCAAGATAAGCATCTTTGTCTTTAATGAAGAACATTTATAAAAGAGAAAGTGCCCTAAACTTCTGCTTTGATAGGAAGTTGTATTGGTAAAATAATTCCTTAGAAATAAAGGTAAAAAATACATTTTATTTTAAGCAAAAGACAACGGCTTTTGTAATGAGATGGGAAAACTGACATAATCTCATTTTCTCCATTTCTACTAATGAAAACATCAAATTAGATGATCACAAAGGTCCCTCATAACGTTAAGACTTCATGATATTATTTAAGTTACTAAAGAAGAGTAATTTTATAGGTCACAGAGACAGAGATGCAAAGATATCAATAACCTACAGTAGCATCTGACTTTTCTTCTACATTATAGGTGGTGGTTGATCAAGAGGGTTAGGGAAAGGCGAAACAAACAAAAAGCTGCAGAACTGATCAAGAAGTTAAAAGATTGAGAATTTGTCAGTCACTAATTTCCCAGAGTTAATTAAACCCATGCATTTAAAAATTCAATGATGTAATTATGGGTTGCAATGAAAGTATTTACCCAAAAGGTAAAAGGAATCCAAATGCCACCTGCCCTCACCAAACAATTAGACAGACAGGCAGAAGCATCATTTTTTTCCCCCATAATAGCTTGTGTGAAGATAGGTGCCATAAACAATCACACCTAATTTCATTCTCCTACTCAGGATTATCAGTGATATTACCCACAGAAACAGCTCTCCAGAGGATGAAGAACGGTATATAATCTTTTGAAAACCATAAAAATATGTAGGAAAATTTGCTTTTCAAAAACGTGTATTGTTAGCTTTCTCTCTCGCTTGTTCTCCCTCTCTCACTCTCTCTTTCTCTGTGCAACACGTAACGTAGTGAACGACAACTACACGCCAGGATGTGAGCTCCGGACGACCTAGTTAAAGTCGGCCTGCATTTCGGCACTTGTTCTCCCTCTCTCGCTCTCTCTTTCTCTGTGCAACACGTAACGTAGTGAATGACAACTACACGCCAGGATGTGAGCTCCGGACGACCTAGTTAAAGTCGGCCTGCATTTCGGCAGTTCAAAATCAAAGGCCCCTGAGCTGAGCGAGGACTCCGGAGGTCGTTTATCTCAGACCCCTGCCTTGAGGAGTGACTGTTCTAACCCATCCTAGACTGAGGTTGGAGGAGTCATTTCCAAAGGACCACAGGGTGCTATAGAAGCTGTGCTGGTGACTCAGTTGTCTTCATTTTCCTTCGCAGTCAGGGACCAATCAAAGTTCTCGAGAGGTGGAAAGGCCACGGCACGTTTAGATGTTCTGCCTTTCAAACGAACTCGAAATGAGTTCCTAACAACGAGCGGCCACTGAAAACTGCCTAGGCTATCTGAAAATGACAGAGATTTAAGTGTTCCTTTAAAAAACTAAATTTTACTTGACATATCAAGTCTTCTTTCTGGTCCCTACAGTGTCAGTTTGCCAGTCTTCCATTTTCTCTCCGCACTGAGCATTCAATGGATGCTTGGATATTATTCAGTTTTTAATTTCCCTTGGTGGTAAGGATTGCTGGGCAGATGAGTGAGTTGTTTGTGAGTTTGTCATAAATAAAATTCACAGGAGCAACTAAAATGTATTTTATTTAAATATTTTAAGGAATTAAAGATAAAAAAGACTTATGTCTGTTTTATGGTTCATACAGAAGAGAGAGTGGGTCAGATATTGGCAAGTGGTATCTTCACTTGCTGAACATGCAGATTTGCGTTTGGAACTTTGAATTCAAATAACTCACATGATGATAGGAAGGTCATGGGTAGATTTTGAATTTAGGATGTGCCTAAATTAGTGTGGTTCCAAGACCATGTGTTAATTGTAGATGCCCTAGATATATTCCAATCTCCTAGTGAGCAGGACTGTTGACATAAGTTTTTCACCACAGATTTCTACTTTAATTACTTTTTGAAAGAGTTTATTTGTATGTGTCTTTTTTTCATCTTTCTGAAGCCTCTCATGAGAAACACCTTTGCCCTGAGAAAGCTGACTCTCCATCAGAAACTGACTCTACCTCCAAACTCAGATATCCAAGTCACAGTCACCAATAGAGGTCATGGATCTCAAGAGGAACAAGAGGAAGACTCATTAATTGTTCTTCATTGATTCAATCGTATCACTGACAAAATAATTAGAAATGCTTGCCTAGAGGAGAGTAGCTGCTCCTTCATTTTCAAGAATAAAACATAATCCTCCCAATTTATAGATAATGCCAATAAAGATATGTGTTGAGCCAGGTAGATATCATATAAAAGGCAAACTTCCAGCTCGGTGTCTGTGCTAACATGTATCCAACATTCCACAACTGATAGGTTACAAGAAGGAAAATACGACTTTGACAAACATTTGTGACTTGCCTAATATAGGAAAAGGAAATTGATTCATGTTTTATTGAAAACGTGAATTTTATGACATCCCTTTGAAACTCAGACCAGAGTCCCTCCCCGGAGAAAAAATGCCTGAGACTCATTCATGTAAGACAGTTCATGAGATCTATTTAACCTACCTTTCTTAAATTTTAGGGCTTATCTTTAATCTGTTTGCCTTTCATTTCTAAAGGTTTTGAAAGATTTAGTACATTATTAATGTAGATTTCAAATCAGTGGGTAAAAGGTGACAGATAAATAGTGTTTAACTCCCTGAAAAAATAATATACTATAGCATTTGTATTGCATATCTTAGGAGCAGCAAACTTTTTGTGAAGGAACAGATAGTAAATGTTTTCGGTTTTGCAGGTCTCTGTTACACTATTCAACTCTGCCATTACAGTGTGAAAGCAGCTGTAGACATACATAAACTAATTGGCAAGACTGGATTTGGCTTGCTAGGAACCATGTTTGTCCCGTGGACTTTAGTTTTCCAACTCCTGCCTCACCATAAGATTTTGAGAAATGTCAAATATTTAAATGTAAAATAATAAAACCATAAAAACACTAGAAGAAAACTTAAGAAAAAAACCTTCTAATGTTGAACTCAAAATATACTTTTAATTATAATCTCAACCCCTTCCAGAATGATGGGGGTGCCATGGTCCTTGACCATGCCCCACTACCTCCTTCCCCCTCCTTCCATCCTATCCCCCTCTTTTCTTTCCTTTCCCCATTCCCCCAACTGCTTTGCAACATCTTAGAATGTAAAATAGTAAAAGTAATAATAATAATAATAATAATAAATTTTAAAAAATCAGAAATCAAAAAGAAATGAATGTTAAACTTGACCACATAAAATTTAGGGGAAAAAAAGAAAAGAAAAAAAAGAAAACCATGGCAAAGCCTTAAAAAAAACTGTAGAAAAATGCATTTGCAATTCATACCATAGACAATAGGCTGATATTATAAGAAAAAAAGAAAAGAAAAAAAAGAAAAGCATGGCAAAGCCTTAAAAAAAAACTGTAGAAAAATGCATTTGCAATTCATACCATAGACAATAGGCTGATATTATAACTACATAAAAAGCCCTCCTCTAAAAAGAAAAAAATAACAAGCTATGAAAAAATAGCTCACACAAAATAAATATAAATGGATCTTAAACATATGACCCATAAATTCAGCCTCATTTATAGTAAAGTTTGAAATTAAAATGACCAGGAGTTACCATTTTTCATCTCTAAGATTAGCAATGATCAAAAAGTTTGAGAGTACATTATATTCGCAAGGGTGTATGGAAACAAGGCCTCATAAACATTGCTGGTGTTGATGTAACTCAATGTATTTTCTATGTTAGTCAATCACAGGAAAAAGTTTAAAATAATGAATAGTCAATGTATATACATTTTCACTGACACTTTAAAATGTGTTTTGGTTGAAGTTTAAAATTTATTTGGTAAAAATTTAACAAAGCAATAGAAAATCTTTGCATGGATTAGTACATAAATCAACCACATGCAATTTATCCTCACTTACTTTCTTATAAGTCATTACTGTTTCATGCAGATAAGGATTTTTAAAGTACTATCAAACCTATCAATTTAAATGTCTTACAACCTGCATTTTAAATGATAACTTTGCAGAACTCTTTGACATCACCTAAATGACATATTCTCCCTATATCACATAGTATGGGTTACTTCATAAATAATTTCTAATTTTCAAAGTATTTCTGACTATAAATGTTCTGATTGGGTGTTCCTGTATTTGAATTTCTTGTGCCTTTCCAATTTTTTTGGACAATTCTATAATTTTTGATAATCCTGCCCATGACTCACAATTCATAAAAGTTCCTGCCCAACCACTTTTTAATTTACAGTGATCACACAGCCTTGCCTGGCATCTTCAGGAGAGTTTGTACACTAATCTTTATCTTGCTGTCTTCATACTGTTAGATGAGTCTTGAAGTGAAGAAAAATACCTACAGAATTTTTACATACTAAGGACTGGAGAAAGTTGGTACTGAAAGCAAACTTTCTTGCCTTATATATTAAGAATGGGGGATCCTAACAGGCAATCAAGCTTCCTTTGAAAGTTTTTAGCACTGATATGATCAGAGAAGATAGAACTCAGAAACTTAACTCAGACAGACATATGTGGACTAGATTAGAGGCCAGAAAGATCGCAGAAAGAGATTTTAGTTAGAAGGCTATTACAATAGTCCACATAGAAAGAAAGGAGAGAATGGTTGAAAACAAGAGTTAAGAATCAGGAAATTGTTAAATTAATTGATAAGGCCATGTGAGTGTATGGAAAAGGATGTTCATTTATGTGGAGTTTTATTTTGCCCACTTATTCTAATATCTGTTATAAAGTATTATACTTACTCTAATAGGTAACTGTGCTTGCTTTCTGGAAAAGAGTTTTAAGTAAATACACATTCTTCACCCAGTTTCAATAATATAGTTGTCATCTGCTTAGCATCAAGTTTCTTTTCTATGATAAACAATTGTAAACATTAATGCCACATGCTGCTGTACAGCTAATACCCCATTCCTGCTAATTCACAGGTGACTTCATATCTCAGGTAGGTTTTCTACTTTGAAGACTTATCATTTATACTTTCCCTATGAAAATTGGAATTTTCATTAAATTTTTCAATGTAGGTGTTGTTACAAATTGCACAGATGCTACTTGAAGCATATGGCAGCTTTGTGGTCTTTGGAAAAGAAAGGTTTTCAGCAAATAATGAAGCAACATCTTTCATCTGGACGAGATGTGTTGCTTAAAAGCAGACAGTTGGATGGATAGCATATTGATGGCATTTTTTTCACTTTATTAATAAGAATAGACAGCAGAAACCAGTCCAGTACTCTTCTCATATTTGCCTAAGTCAGCTGGCCAGTATGAATACAAGCAATGGTTTATTTTATTCTAGTTGTATAAAATGTCCAGACTTATCAGAGAGTGAGTTTCTTATCTGCAGAGATGCCGAATGGTTAGTGGGGTTAACACAGAAGTTATTTAAGCAATAGTTGGCAGATTGGCATTGACAACATACAAATTTCTATAATTCTTTGACATGAATATTATATTCAGTGAGGTCATTCAGAGCCATCACTACAGAGGAATTATAGGTTAGGACTCGGGGCCAGAATCCCAGGTTTGACTCTAGCTCCATCACTCAAGGTTTAGTTGAATGTAGACAAGTTATTTAATTTTCTCATAAGTAAACTGTGGATGATAATAGTATTTACTTCCTATGGTGTATTGTGAATATTAAATGAGTAAATGTATATAAAATGCTTAGAATATGTTATAGCACATAGTAAGCATTTTAAAAATGTAGTAATTATGGATTAGTTCTTCCACATAGTAACAGAATTGTCTGAGGTCATTAGACAAATTGCTAACTTTTGAAATGAATCTAAATTATTTTCAGAAAAATGCCACTGTTTCTGGAAATTTCTAATTCAGGTCAGCTAAGAATTTAATCTTATTATGACATTTTGATGAAAATTTCCTTCCAGGAAATAATAAAAGCAAGTTTATAAGGCAAGACTAACTTGGGAAGGAAGGGCATCTACTTTAAGAACAATGGTGTCTATATCTTCTTAGATGTTTTTTACCCTTCTTTACAATTTTACTTTTTGTTCTTTCTTTGTTACATAAACTCCAAATAAAGAATTTTCTTTGTGTTGTGACTATAATCAACTGGTTATGCCACTAGCTCAAACCAAAGGGGGGCGGGGAGATTCTGACTGCTCAGGAAAGCTCAGAAGGACATATTGCAAAGACGGAAACTCATATAATTAAATAGGAAGACCAGAAATCAAATTATATTTTGTCCCTTTCCTTCCCATAATTCTCCATAATAAGTAGTTCATTCCTTTCCTGAAAAACTTCTTACAAATCTTGCCCTTCTCATTTGGTCAGAAGGGAAAAGAAACTTCTATTTCAACACCTTTTTTTGTAGGTCAAATGGCACTATAAAGAATCTGGGAAGTTTAGGAAATAATTTAATAATGAACAGAAAAAGAGCTCTCTGCAAAGAACATCTATAGGAATCCCCAGAGGTCCAAGGCACCATAGCTGCCTGACATATATTTTTTTCTTTAAAAAGTTTTTTTATTTCTCAATAAGAATATCAGTATTCATTATTTCATGAACTTTGCTACTGTTCTGCCTTTATGTAACTTCAAGTATACTCC
>NW_007729539.1:127880-132035 GCF_000696425.1 Galeopterus variegatus | reverse complement strand
AAGATTGGGCCTTATTTAAGTAAAGATTGGGCCTTATTTAAGTAAAGGATGATTTCAGAATGGGTATGGGCCTTCCACCAGTGCCAGGGTATGAATCAATATGAGATTATTTAATTGCGGAAACCTGGCAGAACCTCACTTTATCATCCTCTCACTAATGATGCCTAAGACATCATTCTGGTATATGCACTAGTGTAGTCCCCTTACAAAAAGACAGAATTTCTGGAGGAGGAAACCTATGGTCTTACTCCATCCTTTTGTCCCTCGAAGGTGATGGCATGGACCTGCAGCAATCATCTTTACCTGGAATTGAAAAGCCAGCATGCTAAAGATGGCAGAGCAGGAGGTCAGGATGACATATTTGATGGTATCACTAGGTCCTTGATCACATCACTGAGCTTCAGTTCCAAATTTGCTTCTGCCTATACGTCTTGTTTTGTGAGATAATTATGTTTATTTTAAATCATTGTTTTGTCCAACTAAATATTTTTATTTGTAAACTGCTAATCAGATATTCTGTTATTGATAGTCATCTCTGTCCTAATTTCTTCACTTCATTTGTAAATCCTTTTCTGGACACCCATGTCTGAGCTGGATGCTCTTCCTACATGATTCAACAGCAGTGGGTTCATCCCATATCAAAGATAGCAGAGAATATTAAAATTTCCTATTCATCTCAATGAATAAACTACTGTATTTTAGTTATGCTAGAATTAGAATACTGGAAATATATCTTTCTCCAATACTTTATCCTTGGCATCTAACCCAGTGCTTGGCCCTTAATAAATAATAAATATTGATGACCAAAAGAGTTGATCTATTACTTTTTCTAATTATCATAAATTATTTTGTAATGGTTATATAATTACCACCCCAGGATATATTTTTCTTTTTGCTTTAGATTTACTGCATAAAAGGTTATGTACATTTTTGTGTATATTTATTGTAGTACACTTATTTTGATACCTTCTGCTACCCAAAGTTAGGCCAAACTGAGGTTAAGGGCATAGTCCTTTAGACTGCCAAGTCTGCACATGGTTTTAGTCATTAATTTATTAAAATATAAAATTTATTAAAAAATGAAATTTATTACTTAGTGTTTGGGAGGTAATTTATTAAAAGATGAAATGCATTTCTTACAGTTTTGTAGGCTGGGAAGTCCACAGTCCAGGGGGCACATCTGGTGAGGGCTTTCTTCTTGGTGGGGGTTCATACAGAGTCCCATGGTGATGCTGGCAAAGCAAGCTCAAATGACAGGGATGACAAGAGCTCTTTTATGTGCTCTCTTTATACAGCTACCAATCCATGCCCATGAAAACCTATTAAACTATTAACTCATTACTCTATGAATGGATTAATTCATTCATGAGGGCATAGTCATCACAATCCAAACACCTCTTAAAGGACCCACCTTTCAAATACCATAATTGGATTTCCCACCCTGTGAACACTATTACAATCAGGATAACTTTCCAACAAATGAATTTTGGATGACACATTTATCCTATGGCATTCCACTCCTGGCCCCTAAATTTAAGTTCTCACATTCAAATATATTCATTCCATCCCTAAATTCTTATTTCCACTCAATAGTCGGAAGAATCATCCATTACCTATTTCTAAGATAACAATGGTGGGACAAACAGAGAGTACATATTCCCATTCAAACAGGGAGAAATAGTCCAAAAGAAAGGGCATAATGGGTCCTAAGCACGTCCAAAACCCAGCAGGAAAGGCATTAAATCTTAAAGCAGAAAATAATCTACCTTGATTCCATGTCCAGCATCCTCTGCATGCTGGTACAGCGGTTTGGTCTCCAAGTCCTTGAACAGTCCTCCCCAGTAGCTTTCCTGGGCTTAGCCCACACTTCGACCCTCCCAGGCTGGCACTGCAAGCTGGTAGCTCTGCAGTTCTGGGGTCTCAGTGGTGGTCCTGCTTTCATGGCATGGCCCTGGTGGGTGTTCTCTACTGAAACTCTGACCCCAGCCTTCAGCATGGCATGGGGTTAGTGAAGGCTATCTGCAGTGGTCTGTCCTGTGACAAATCTCTTCCTGTGCTCCCATGCTTTTTCGTGCATCCCTTGAAATCTAGGTGGAGGCTGCCATGCCTCCACAGCTCTGGTATTCTGCAAGCCTTGCAGACTTAACACCGTGTTGTCACTACCAAGATTTTTGGCTTGTATCTTCCAAAGCATCTGTTCCAGAAGCACCTGGAACCAATTTAGCCATGGCTGGCAACATCCCAAGGTGACCCTAGGTAGTGAGCCTGTGGAGGGCACTTTGAGCCTGTTTCCCAAAACCACTCTGTTTCCCTAGGCCTCTGTGCCTGTGATAGGAAAAGCAGGCTCAAAGATCTCTGAAATGCATTCAAGGTCTTTTCTCCATTCTCTTGAAGATTGCTTCTTCATGTACTAACCTCCTTAGCAGTCACTGGGCTACACCATTGATTTCTTCTCCTAACAACACTTTTTCACTCTTTACCTGGTTAGGCTGAGAGTTTTCCATTTTTTTACCTTCTTCATTTTAAATTATAAATTCCACCTTTTCATCATGCCTTTGCTACTGTTAATTCAACATAGGCTATTTGGAGTATCCATGCAGCTGCCTGAATGCTTTGCTGCTCAAAAGGTATAGTAACACTATAACATTCTAAATTATAAATATGACAAGCATTGATAAAAAGTAAGAGAACGGTCAAGCAAATATTCATATGCTCTGTACATCATTTACTTCAGGTCTGCTTTTTAATAAATCAAAATATCCCAATTACAGATGAATTTCTATATATTTACCATGCATGTATTTGTAATTTTACTATACATGAATATATCCATTAACAATACATAGCATTATTTTCAAGTATTAAAATTATAGAAATGGTGTCAGGTTTTATATATCCTTCTTTAAAAATGTCTTAAATGTAACTTCTTGAAATCTATTTATATTGGTAGAGTTCTAGGTTATTTATTTTATCTGTTGTATGGTCTATTGTCATATGGCTAAAAATAACAGCTCACAATTATTATATGTTCACTATGTTCTCTATATATTCTGAACTCTATATTAACCATTTATTCTTCACAACAAATACATGAGTTTGGTACAATTTTTACCCCCATCTTACAAGAGATGAAACTGAAGCATGGGGCTATATTTTGCTCAAAATCGACAGAACTAAACTTCAAACACTGACAGTCTGGCTTCAAAAAAAAAATTTACTTTTCATCACTATGCCAAAATTAATGCCTTAAGCACCATTTAATTATCAGGATGGGCTTGGTTCTGAGGGCTTTAAAAGAAGAGCACATGAGAGGTTAATCTCTCTCTGCTCTGCCATTTTTTGCCATGTGAGACCGATGCAGGATGGTCACCACCAAGACCCTCACCAGCTGTGTTCCTTGGACTTTGGACTTGCCAGTCTCTGAAACTATATAGGAAGAGGTGCGTGTGGAGAAAGGAGACATCCAGCAGGGGAGGTGGAAGCTCTGCAGAGACCACATGCCCTGTGTTGCCGGCCCACGACCCAGCAGGTAGGCCTCACATCTGCCACCCAACTCCACCCCCAGCCCAGCCGAGTGCACGCCAAAACAGAGATCTCTGGCAGGGGATGTGGAAGCTCCGCAGAGACAACATGCCCTGTGGTGCTGGCGTGTGACCCAGCAGCCTAGCTGAGTGCATTCTGACCAGAGAGGCAGATCCCTGGAGAGGCCCAAGACCCGGGGCAACCACGCACACAGGCACTAGGGGCCAACAAAGCAGACACTGAGGTAGCCATACCAAATTGGCAACCCCAACAACATCCTAGCCAGACAATCATTTCAAACCAGTAGACTGTGACACCCCCTGCAGCAATGACTAAACATCAAAGGAAAGATACCAGAAATATGAAAAATCAAGAAAGCACACCACCAAAGGGTAATAACTCTCAAGCTCTAGATCCTATAGAACAAGAAGCCCTTGAAATGTCTGACAAGGAATTTTGAGTGATACTTCTAAGGAAACTGAATGAGATACAAAAAACTCAGCTAGACATCATGATGAAATGAGGAAAAGTATACAGGACCTGAAAGAAGAAATGTACAAGGAAATCAATGCCCTGAAAAAAAATGTAGCAGACCTTGTGAAACTGAAGAATTCATTCAATGAAATAAAAAAC
>NW_007729539.1:125102-126958 GCF_000696425.1 Galeopterus variegatus | reverse complement strand
TCCTTCCAAAATGAAGGGCAAATAGTATATTTCTCAGACAAACAAAAACGGCCAGAGTTCAGTACCACACGACCAGCCTTACAAGAAATTCTCAGGAGACTACTGGGTTTGGTACCTGAAAAAAAACTACCACTGCCATAAAAACCCAAGAAAAATCAAAACCCAATAGTATAATAAAAATGGCATCTATGAAAAGAAAACAAACAAACAAAAAGGCTATCTACAACCCAAGGAACCAACGAATACAGAAAACAAACAGAAAATCAGAAAGAAAGGAACAAAAGACACTTAAGACATACAAACAATCATCAGTAAAATGCTAGGATTAAATCAACACTTTTCAACAACAACTCTTAATGTAAAAGGTTTAAATTCCCCTATCAAAAGACACAGACTGGCTGACTGGATTAAAAAGGAGGACCCAACTATATGCTGCCTTCAAAAGATCCACCTCACCCATAAACACTCACATAGACTAAGACTAAAAGGATGGAAAAAGATTTACCATGCAAACAGAAATGAAAAATGAGCTGAAGTAGCTATTCTTATATCTGGTAAAATAGACTTTAAACTAAAAACCATAAATAGAGATAATGAGTGCCAGTACATAATGATAAAAGGATTGATTCATCAAGAAGACATAACAATCATAAATATATACACACCCAATATTGGAGCAACCAGATTTATAAAACAAACTCTATTAGACCTAAAGAAGGAAATAGACACTAATACCATAATAGCAGGGGACCTGAACACTCCAGTGTCAATATTGGACAGATCATCTAGGCAAAGAATCAGCAGAGAAACACAAGATCTAAACAACATCCTAGACCAATTGAATTTGGCAGATATCTACAGAACATTCCATCTGACAACGTCAGAATATTCATTCTTCTAATCAGCAAATGGATCATTCTCCAAGATAGATCACATGTTAGATCACAAATCAAGTCTCAAAAAATTCAAAAAAATTGGAAATATCGGGCCGGCCCATGGCTCACTCGGTAGAGTNGCAAACATCACCCTGATACCAAAACCAGGTAAAGATACAACTAAAAAGAAAACTACAGGCCGATATACTTGATGAACGTAGATGCAAAAATCCTCAATAAAATACTAGCTAACAGAATACAACAACACATATGTAAAATTATACACCATGATCAAGTGGGATTCATCCCAGGGGCACAAGGTTGGTTCAACATATGCAAATCAATAAATGTGATACACCATATTAATAAAATCAAACACAAGGACCATATGATCATCTCTACAGATGCTGAAAAAGCATTTGAGAAAATTCAACATTCATTCATGACAAAGGCCCTCTATAAATTAGGTATAGATGGAAAGTATCTCAACATAATTAAAGCCATATATGATAAACCCACTACAAATATCATCCTGAATAGGGAGAAACTGAAAGTTTTTCCTTTAGGAACAGGAGCTAGACAAGGATGCCCACTCTCAACACTCCTATTCACTATAGTGTTGGAAGTCCTAGCCAGAGCAATCAGAGAAGAGAAGGAAATAAAGGGCATTCGGATTGGAAAAGATGAAGTCAAACTGTCCCTCTTTGCAGATGACATGATCCTATGTATCAAACAGCCTAAACCCTCTAGAAAAAAACTTTTGGAGTTGATAAATTATTTCAGCAAAGTAGCAGGATACAAAATCAACACCCCAAAATCAGTAGCATTTCTATTCTCCAATACTGAACATGCAGAAAGAGAAATCAAGAAATCTTGCCCATTTACAATAGCCACCAAAAAAATAAAATACTTAGGAATTGAATTAACCAAGGATGTGAAAAATCTCTATAATGAGAACTACAAAGCACTGCTGAGAGAAAT